>NC_090372.1:71047268-71218073 GCF_036365525.1 Heterodontus francisci | reverse complement strand
TCCCCCTCTCTCTCTCTCTCTCTCTCTCTCTCTCCCTCCCTCATTCTCTCTCTCTCTCTCTCTCCCTCCCTCTTTCTCTCTCTCTCTCTCTCTCTCCCTCCCTCCCTCTTTCTCTCTGTCTCTGTCTCTCTCTCTCTCTCCCTCGCCCCTCCCCCCTCACACAGACACACCGCTTGCAGAGTTCTCCCAAACAACCACTTCCCCCAGATAGCAGCATTAAATGAGTAATTCACTTTCATTCGAGTCACGAGGACGCTCACCTCCGTGCCGCCAGCTTTTTAAAGACACAAATCTGAATACACTTGAGTGACACTGCCCACCAAAGATTGCAAAGACCTGGTAAGATCGCTATTAATTAGATTTACATGTATGCTAAAGTGTGTTTAACGTATGTAAATGGCAATACTGTCGCGGTGGTGCAGAAGTGCCGCCAGGGCACTTTGCCTGTTTCGACAGAATCAGAATGCAGCATTACGGCATCGATTCCGTGGCGATCGAATCTACACCGATTCTCTGACCCCCCACCACCTAAAAACCCGCCTTCCAGAGGGGCACAAATTCAGTCCATACATTACACAGTCCTTATGGATGGTGAAATCCTTTGTGGTTAAGCGTCACAAACTCCTCCCAGTTGCAATGGGTTGATCTCCCAGATCTTTTCAAAAATGAATGCCCTGCTCACTCACTACTCCAAGCATGTCCATCCTGGACATCCATGAATAAGGGGTTTCCTGGTGATCCTGCTGGTCTTCTACTTCTACACAAGCTTCAACTCTCAAAATAGTTTCAAGTCTTTGCAGCCTTTCACTATATCAGGCTTCCAAGAGCAGGTGTTCTCTCTCTCTCTCAAGGCCACCACTGCTGGTTGTTTTCCTTTCTCACAGCCTCCTGGGAGGCTGCAACTTCTGAGTTCCCTTCTTACAGTCTGTCTGCCTTCAGAAATTCTGTTAAATTTATCCGGGTTCAAAAGTCAATAGCTTATTGTACAGTTTCAATATGCAGAGTCCAGAAATCTGGTTACATAAAGCCCCTTGGGTCTTCCATTGTTCCCAGATGTTAACAGCTGCCTGGTACATTTGCTTCTTCCGAATTGCTGACTCATTGTTTTACAACCCGAAAGTTTGGGAGGACGAAACCCATTCTTCAGATGTTAGCCTTGCAGTCTTTATTTTTCAAAAGGATGTCTTTGATCTGTTCTCTGTTGTTCTGGTAACCAAGACTTCTGTCTTGTCCTTTCGCAGAGTGGATGTGAGGTCACCTGACCTTCTGGACTCCATCTTGAACATTTAAAAATCACAATTTTAAAAACATAATCATATTACAAGGTCCAGCATTCATAACACCAACCATCTTCAGCTACTTCACCAATGACTTTCACTCCATCATAAGGTCAGAGTGGGGATATTCACTGATGGGATTTCACAGTGTTCAGTAACATTTGCAACTGCTCAGATACTGAAGTAGTCCATGCCCACGTGCAGCAAGTCCTGGACCATAGTGGGGAAATGGTGGTGTAGTGATAATGTCACTGAATGAGTAATCCAGAGGCACAGTTTAATGCCCTAGGCACACGGGTTCAAATCCCACCATGGCAGCTGGTGAAATTTAAATTCAATTAATTAATTTTTAAAAATCAGGAATTGAAAGTTAGTCTCGGTAATGGTACCGTGAAACTATCATCGATTGTCATAAAACCCCATCTGGTTCACTAATGTCCTTCAGGGAAGGAAATCTGCCATCCTTACCTGGTCTGGCCGACATGTGACTCCAGACACACAGCAATGTGGTTGACTCTTAACTGCCCTCTGAAATGGCCTAGTAAGTCACTCAATTGTCAAGGACAGTTAGGGATGGGCAACAAATGCTGGCTGTGCCAGTGATGCGCACATCGCATAAAAGAATAAAAACAAAATTCTGGCTTGGGCTGATAAGTGGCAAGTAACATTTGCACCATGCAAGTGCCAGGCAATAACCATTTCCAACAAGAGAGAATCTAACCATCTCCTCTTGATGTTCAACGGTAATACCATCACTGAATTTCCCACCATTAACACACTGGGAATTGCCATTGACCAGAAACTGGACCAGCCATGTAAATACTATGGCTAGAAGAGCAGGTCAGAGGCTGGGAAATCTGAGATGAGTAACTTACCTTCTGACTCTCCAAAGCCTGTCTACCATCTACAAGGCACAAGCCAAGAATCTGATGGAATACTCCTCACTTGCCTAGATGAGTGCAGCTCCAACAACAATCAAGATGCTCGACACCATCCAGGACAAAGCAATTCACTTGATTCATCCACCACCTTAAACATTCACTCCCTCCACTGTGGCTGCAGAATGTGTGACTTGGAGGGAAACTTGCAGATGGTGGTATTTCCACATCTCTGCTGCCCTTGTCCTTCTAGCTGGTAGAGGTTGCGGGTTTGGAAGGTGCTATCAAAGGGGGCTTGGCGAGTAGCTGCAGTGCATCTTGTAGATGGTACACATTGCTGCCACTGAGTGAAGAGTATTCGTCACACTCCTGACTTGTGCCTTGTAGATGGCGGACAGGCTTTGGGGAGTCAGGAGGTGAGTTACTTGCCACAAGATTCCCAGCCTCTGACCTGCTCTTGTAGTCACAGTATTTATATGGCTGGTCCATTTCAGTTTCTGGTCAATGATAACCTTCAGGACGTTGATGGTGGGGCATTCAGCGATGGTACTGCTGATGAATGGAAGGGGAGATGCTTAGATTCTCTCTTGTTTGAGATGGTCATTGCCTGGCATTTGTGTGACATGAATGTAAAAGTTAACTCTGTTTTTAATTCACTAAGTAACAAGTTTTGCATTGCTAAATGTAGATATATTTTGGGGATTGTTAAATTTTAAGTTTCATAATTTGAGTAGCTATTTCCCCACATTGATGGAGGGAAGCAGGAATTGACAAATTAACCCCTTGGGCTCTCAATCAGTACCACAATAGCGTTTGTTTTTTTTTCTTTTAAGCGGGGTACCATATATGTCTTGATGGTGCAAGATTACCAAGAGTGGTTCTTTGAATATAAAATTAAGGAGTTAGAGAGCAACCTTTGGTGGAAAAGTGCAATAGGAGCTCTCATTGTGTTCAGAGTTTAAGTTCTTAACTGTAGACTTCGATGGACATTGAAATCCGCAACATGGTAACAAAATTAAACTTAAGATTTTGCCTTTCACATTCTCAGATTTAACATATTCGGAATTGTTTATTATCTCCCAAAGACAGTTTGCTCGAGGGGAAAAGATATAAGACTTACATCTAAACATAACTGCAAGCATTTCTGTCTCCTTTGTAAAACCACCAAGCCTGGACATAATTTGCTTGTGAAATTGAAATTGATTAGATAAATTGATATGAGTTGCTGTTCAAGCAATCAAGAAGTGAATTTTATCTGACGTTTAAAGGGATATTCAAATTTTATTTTTGAAAATGTCTGGTTTTATTGGTTCCTATCCACTACTATGTTTAAGGAAGACAGTTTTTTGGGGTGAGAAATGTATTTAAACATTGACAAGTCCTGTCAATCAGAGATATTTTGAAAAAGTGGTCCAGTAATTGTTCAAGTAAAATGACAAAAATGTGTGGCTAACTTGGGTTGATTTAGTAACTTTCTTATGTGACAGTGAGCATATTGTATGGATGGTAAAGTTCCTCTATTGTAAAATAATGGGATGTGTAAAATTGGATCAAAGGATTGAGGATATGAGATAGAAATGGGGAAATTACACCACCAATTTTTTCTAAAATAACTTTCCTGGATGATTATGGATGAATTTCAGGAACCTGAACAGGGGTTGGGAAAAGATAACGTAATATATATCAACTGGTCATGATTCATGAAAAAAAATCAATTTGGCATTGATATACATTCTATTGAAAGTCAGGATAGTGTAGGTATTAATTGATAGGTTTATCTTGGAGACGTTTATGTCTTTGCTATACTGAACAATGAGAAAAATGTGGTTGATGCTGTGGTCACTACCTGACATTGGGATTATGCAGAAGGAGAGGATCTTTTGATAGAATAACTTAAAAGCCCAGGAATGGCTTGTATCTGATGTCGTGTGGTATGACAAGGCCACAACATGATGAAGATGCACTGAAGAATGGGTCTCAACCAATGGTCAGTACAACAGCACAACGTTAAATTGTTAATGTGGCTCAGGGGAGTGAGAAAACATTTACAGTGCACTGACATATACTCGACAGAGAAACTGACTATTTAATGAAATAATCAGGATACAGTTAAACACACTGGTACATATCACAGGGATTGAAATTAAAGAGGGACATAGAATTTCAATTTCTAAAATTCAGTGTTGAATTCCTTTGAGTTACAATGAAATTGAGATGACTGAAAGCCGTTGTCATGATCCTTAGTAATAATAGCCACAAGATGGATGAGAAGAGCTGGAGAACTTTTTAAGGCCATGATTTCTTGATAATATGATACACATTAGAATTCTGTACAATGTATTATGATTTTCTGTATCTGTGTCATGATGTGTAATATTAACCAAATTAACCTTACACTAGGCCAGGGATTCTCATACAGGGGTCAGTGAGAAGACTTCAAGGGGGCTGCCAATATAAACCAAAAATACAATCTACCATAACTGCACACTGGCAATTTCACCATCCAAATCGTAATTTGTCCTCCACTTCTGGTGCTGCTGCTGGTAAAATCCAGTTATTCAGCTGATTTTTTTTGCCCTCTTTTGGCCACTGCCTCATCCTGTCATGCACACGCAGTGGTAAACACAACAGCAGCAGCACCACTGATGTTTGTCTGCCTTTGTGCCTGTCATGCAGTAGCATGTTAGCAGCATCGGAGCTGGACAGTAGCCGTGGAAAGAGCAGGTAAGGCAAGTGAGGTGGGCCTGAACTGGGTGTGAGAGAAATGGGTCTGCGCTATGCTTAAGCTTGCAACAGGAGAATGCCATAATTGGTATCCAGTGCTTTGATCCCAGGTGATTTGGCCATGCTTGTGGCAGGGAACGAGTAGTTAGAAAGGATTCGGGGCAATGGTGGGTGTCAGGTTTAGCATCAAGGAGTGAGGCAGATTGCAGCCTTGCTCAATATTGGATATGGTAGCATAGTAGTAATATTCTTAATCCAAAAACCTAGACTAATGATACAGAGAAATGAGCTCAAATCCCACCACAGCAGTTGGGGAATTTTAAATTCAGTTAACTAAATAAATGGGAATAAAAAAAACTAGCATCAGTAATGGTGACTAGGAAACAAGCAAATGGTCAGGAAAAACTCATCTGGTTCACTAATGTCCTCTAGGGAAGGAAATCTGCCATCCATATCCAGTCTGGCCTATATGTGATTTCAGACCCACAGCAATGTGGTGATTCTTAACTGCCCTCTGAAATGGCTTAGCAAGCAAGTTGTAAAGAAGTTGACTCCTCACCACCTTCTCAAGGGCAAATAGGAATGGGTAATATAAGCCTTGCCAGTGATGCCGACATCCTATGAATGAATTGTTATAGAATGGAGCAGTGTTTAATCATCAATGACATCCACTGTAAGTCAGATGTTTGAACCAACATGAGTGACTCACTCCTAATGCATGAGATTCACAGATCTCTTAGTGTCATTATTTTGAGGTGAGAGTGACTGCCTTTGACATCAAGGCAGCATTTGACCGAGTCTGGCATCAAGGAGCCCTAGCAAAACTGAAGGCAATGGGAATCAAGGGGAAAAATCTCTGCTGGTTGAATCATCTTTGTTCTTTGACTGTGAACCTTGTGCTAAGGATCAGTGAACCTTTGTAAAAGGACTCGCATAGTATTTGCATGTAAAGCCAACAAGAGAGAGATGCAAATATAAGATTGATTTTCATAAATTTGTGCTCCTGATGTGGACTTTCACATGCTGGGGACACGTTGAAAATTTGAGCATGAGGTTACTTTGCTTCCCAGGATTTGCTGTCCACTGATTTGAAATTCAGCAATGAACTTCAACTATAAGATGAGCATTTTTGAAATATTAACTCTGTCTATATGTATCAATAATATATTAATGTTAAAAAACTTATATCTGCACATTGGGAAAGCAATAGTGATAGGGGATTCCATAATTAGGATAACAGAAAGGTGTTTCTGCAGCCGCAGACATGAATCCAGGATGATAAAAGCAAAATACTGCGGATGCTGGAAATCTGAAATAAAAACAAGAAACGCAGGAAATACTCAGCGGGTCTGGCAGCGTCTGTGGAGGGAGAGGCAGAGTTGACGTTTCGGATCGGTGGCCCTTCGGAACTGGCGGATGTGGGAGGTGTAGAGGATTTTAGGCAAGTAGAGCGGGGTTGGGGCAAGAGATAACAATAAGGTGTTGATAGGCGGCGCAGTGGTTAGCACTGCAGCCTCACAGCTCCAGCAACCCGGATTCGATTCTGGGTACTGCCTGTGCAGAGTTTGCAAGTTCTCTCTGACCGCGTGGGTTTCCTCCGGGTGCTCCAGTTTCCTCCCACAGCCAAAGACTTGCAGGTTGATAGGTAAATTGGCCATTGTAAATTGCCCCTAGTGTAGGTAAGTGGTAGGAGAATTGAGGGAAGGTGGGGATGTGGTAGGGAATATGGGATTAATGTAGGATTAGTATAAATGGGTGGTTGATGGTCGGCACAGACTTGGTGGGCCGAAGGGCCTGTTTCAGTGCTGTATCTCTCTATGACTCTATACCTAGTGCAAAGGAAGATGGTCGTGGTTGTTGGTGGTGTTACGACCAGGTGAGAAATGGGCCTGGGGGCTCCCTCTCAGACTTTGACTGGTTCAACTGTAACAGGATTTAATTTTAAAAACACTGTTTTTAGCTCCTCCTCAGTGAATCCTTGTTCACTGCTTTCCAATTGCAAGGCAAAGAAATCAATCCAATAGGTTTTCTTAGATTTAAACAAGAAAGGTGGGAAGTTTATTAATGTTAAACTCTAATTCAGTTAATAACTACGAATATGCGACCACTCTAGCATACATACGCGATAAGCACAGATGCAGATAGTCATAGTCATAGAGTCATACAGCACAGAAACAGGCCCTTCGGCCCATCGTGCCTGTGTCGGCCATCAAGCACCTAACTATTCTAATCCCATTTTCCAGCACTTGGCCCATAGCCTTGTATGTTATGGAGTTTCAAGTGCTCATCTAAATACTTCTTTAATGTTGTGAGGTTTCCTGCCTCTACCACCTCTTCAGGCAGTGCATTCCAGATTCCAATCACCCTCTGAGTGAAAAAATGTTTCCCCAAATCCCCTCTAAATCTCCTGCACCTTACCTTAAATCTATGCCCCCTGGTTATTGACCCCTCTGCTAAGGGAAAAAGCTTCTTGCTATCTAACCCATCTATACCCCTCATAATTCTGTAGACCTCAATCATATACCTCGGCCTTCTCTGCTCTAAGGAAAACAACCCTAGCCTTTTCAGTCTCTCTTCATAGCTGAAATGCTCCAGCCCAGGCAACATCCTAGTGAATTTCCTCTGCACCCTCTCCAAGGCAATCACATCCTTCCTACAGGAACCCTCATATGGTAGAGGCAGGAACCCTCACAACATTTAAGAAGTTTTAGTTTTAGAGATACAGCACTGAAACAGGCCCTTCGGCCCACCGAGTCTTTGCCGACCATCAACCACCCATTTATACTAATCCTACACTAATCCCATATTCCTACCACATCCCCACCTGTCCCTATATTTCCCTACCACCTACCTATACTAGGGGCAATTTATAATGGCCAATTAACCTATCAACCTGCAAGTCTTTGGCATGTGGGAGGAAACCGGAGCACCCGGAGGAAACCCACGCAGACACAGGGAGAACTTGCAAACTCCACACAGGCAGTACCCAGAATTGAACCCGGGTCGCTGGAGCTGTGAGGCTAACCACTGCGCCACTGTGCCGCCCATAGTGTTTAGATGAGCACTTGAAATGCCATAGCATACAAGGCTACGGGCCAAGTGCTTGAAAATGGGATTAGAATAATTAGGTGCTTGATGGCCGGCATGGACACGATGGGCTGAAGGGCCTGTTTCTGTGGTGTATAACTCTTTGATTCTATAGTGTGGTGCCCAGAACGGTACACAGTACTCCAGCTGTGGCCTAACTAGAGTTTATACAGCTCCATAATAACCTCCCTGCTCTTATATTCTATGTCTCGGCTAATAAAGGCAAGTATCCCACATGCCTTCCTAACCACCTTATCTACCTGTGCTGCTGCCTTCAGTGATCTCTGGACAAGTACACCAAGGTCCCTCTGACCCTCTATACTTCCTAGGGTCCTATCATCCATTGTATATTCCCTTGCCTTGTAGGTCCTCCCAAAATGCATCACCTCACACTTCTCATGATTAAATTGCATTTGCCACTGCTCTGCCCATCTTACAAGCCCATCTGTATCGTCCTGTAATCTAAGGCTTTCCTCCTCACTATTTACGACACCACCAATTTTTGTGCCATCTGCGAACTTACTGATCAAACCTCCTATATTCACATTTAAATCATTAATGTACACTACAAACAGCAAGGGTCCGAGCACCGATCCCTGTGGTACACCACTGGTTGCAGGCTTCCACTCGCAAAAACAACCCTTGACCATCACCCTCTGCCTCCTGCCACTAAGCTAATTTTGGATCCAATTTGTCAAATTGCCTTGGAACTCATGGGCTCTTACCTTCTTAGAGACAGAAAAAGTAGCAAGAATAAAGGGGAAAAGTTTGAGGCAATAGCTGGGTGTATTTACAGTCCTTTGAGTTCAATGTGGAGTCTTTGGTTGCCGCTAAGTCTTGCTGTTCATTGGGGCCCACAGCATGCTTTAACTTGGTTCGATGTAGCAGTCTTTTCTCTCCCGAGGTTTAAGCAAGTTCAGTGAGTCCGGAGGTTTGTGAGAAAGCGAGAGAGAGCCAGCCAGGGGAGAGGCTGCTTTGTTCCAGGTTCAGTAGCAATCTGCAGTCTGTCTTCAAACTGTCCCGTGTCTAGTTCTAAAAGTTTGGGCCAACCGTTTGGTCATGTGACCAGCTGGTTTAACCACTCCTGTGTTTGTGGATTCTCCATCTTAGCAGACACTTGAATGCGAGCCATGTATACCCAAGTCTAGGTCATTAATAGATCAAGAAAGCAGTGGTCCTAACACCGACCCCTGGGAAACACCTTCCTCCAGTCCGAAAAGCAACCATCACCACAAGGGCAGCACAGTGGTGCAGCGGTAAGCACTGCAGCCTCACAGTTCCAACAACCCGGGTTCAATTCTGGGTACTGCCTGTGTGGAGTTTGCAAGTTCTCCCTGTGACTGCGTGGGTTTTTGCCAAAGACTTGCAGGTTGATAGGTAAATTGGCTATTATAAATTGCCCCTAGTATAGGTAGGTGGTAGGGAAATTGAGGGAAGGTAGGAATATGGGATTAATGTAGGATTAGTATAAATAATGGGTGATTGATGGTCGGCACAGACTCGGTGGGCCGAAGGGCCTGTTTCTTTTTTTAAACTTCATTCATGGGATGTGGGCGTCACTGGCTATGCCAGCATTTATTGCCCATCCCTAATTACCCTTGAGAAGGTGGTGGTGAGTTGCCTTCTTGAACCGCTGCAGTCCATTTGGGGTAGGTAGACCCACAGTGCTGTTAGGAAGGGAGTTCCAGGATTTTGACCCAGCGACAGAGAAGGAACGGCGATATGGTTCCAAGTCAGGATGGTGTGTGACTTGGAGGGGAACTTGCAGGTGGTGGTGTTCCCATGTATTTGCTGCCCTTGTCCTTCTAGTTGGTAGAGGTCGCGGGTTTGGAAGGTGCTTTCAAAGGAGCCTTGGTGCATTGCTGCAGTGCATCTTGTAGATGGTACACACTGCTGCTACTGTGCATCAGTGGTGGAGGGAGTGAATGTTTGTAGATGGTGTGCCTATCAAGCGGGCTGCTTTGTCCTGGATGGTGTCGAGCTTCTTGAGTGTTGTTGGAGCTGCACCCATCCAGGCAAGTGGAGAGTATTCCATCACACTCCTGACTTGTGCCTTGTAGATGGTGGACAGGCTTTGGGGAGTCAGGAGGTGAGTTACTCGCCTCAGGATTCCTAGCATCTGACCTGCTCTTGTAGCCACTGTATTTATGTGGCTACTCCAGTTCAGTTTCTGGTCAATGGTAAGCCCCTAGGATGTTGATAGTGGGGGATTCAGCAATGGTAATGCCGTTGAATGTCAAGGGGAGATGGTCATTGCCTGGCACTTGTGTGGCGCGAATGTTACTTGCCACATATCAGCCCAAGCCTGGATATTGTCCAAGTCTTGCTGCATTTCTATACGGACTGCTTCAGTATCTGAGGAGTCACGAATGGTGCTGAACATTGTGCAATCATCAGCGAACATCCCCACTTCTGACCATATGTTTGAAGGAAGGTCATTGATGAAGCAGCTGAAGATGATTGGGCCTAGGACACTACCCTGAGGAACTCCTGCAGTGATGTCCTGGAGCTCAGATGATTGACCTCCAACAGCGCTAGGTTGCGCAAAATATGACTCCAGCCAGCGGAGGGTTTTCCCACTGTTTCCCATTGATCTCAGTTTTGCTAGGGCTCCTTGATGTCATACTCGGTCAAATGCTGCCTTGATGTCAAGGGCAGTCACTCTCACCTCTTGAGTTCAACTCTTTTGTCCATGTTTGAACCAAGACTGTAATGAGCTCAGGAGCTGAGTGGCCCTGGTGGAACCCAAACTGAGCGTCACTGAGCAGGTTATTGCTAAGCAAGTGCTGCTTGATGGCACTGTTGATGACACCTTCCATCACTTTACTGATGATTGAGAGTAGGCTGATGGGGCGGTAATTGGCCGGGTTGTACTTGTCCTGCTTTTTGTGTACAGGACATACCTGGGCAATTTTCCACATAGCAGGGTAGATGCCAGTGTTGTAGCTGTACTGGAACAGCTTGGCTAGGGGCGCGGCAAGTTCTGGAGCACAGGTCTTCAGTACTATTGCCGGAATATTGTCAGGGCCCATAGCTTTTGCAGTATCCAGTGCCTTCAGTCGTTTCTTGATATCACGCGGATTGAATCAAATTGGTTGCAGTCTGGCTCTGTGATGCTGGGGACTTCAGGAGGAGGCTGAGATGAATCATCAACTCGGCACTTCTGGCTGAAGATTGTTGCAAATGCTCCAGCCTTATCTTTTGCACTGATATGCTGGGCTCCCCCATCATTGAGGATGGGGATATCTGTGCAGCCACCTCCACCAGTTAGTTGTTTAATAGTCCACCACCATTCACGGCTGGATGTGGCAGGACTGCAGAGCTTAGATCTGATCCGTTGGTTATGGGATCGCTTAGCTCTGTCTATCACATGCTGCTTATGCAGTTTGGCATGCAAGTAGTCCTGGGTTGTAGCTTCACCAGTTTGACACCTCATTTTTAGGTATGCCTGGTGCTGCTCCTGGCATGCCCTCCTGCACTCTTCATTGAACCAGGGTTGGTCTCCTGGCTTGATGGTAATGGTAGAGTGGGGGATATGCCGGGCCATGAGGTTACAGATTGTGGATGAGTACAATTCTGCTGCTGATGATGGCCCACAGCGCCTCATGGATGCCCAGTTTTGCATTGCTAGATCTGTTCGAAATCTATCCCATTTAGCACGGTGATAGTGCCACACAACACGATGGACGGTATCCTCAATGTGAAGGCGGGACTTCGTCTCCACAAGTACTGTGCGGTGGTCACTCCTACCAATACTGTCATGGACAGAAGCATCTGCGGCAGGCAGATTGGTGAGGACGAGGTCAAGTATGTTTTTCTCTCGTGTTGGTTCCCCCACCACCTGCCGCAGACCCAGTAAAGCAGCTATGTCCTTTAGAACTTAGCCAGCTCAGTCAATAGTGGTGCTACCGAGCCACTCTTGGTGATGGACATTGAAGTCCCCCACCCAGAGTACATTTTGTGCCCTTGCCACCCTCAGTGCTTCCTCCAAGTGGTGTTCAACATGGAGGAGTACTGAGTCATCAGCTGAGGGAGGGTGGTAGGTGGTAATCCGTAGGAGGTTACCTTGCCCATGTTTGACCTGATGCCATGAGACTTCATGGGGTCCAGCGTCGATGTTGAGGACTCCCAGGGCAACTCCTTCCCTCCTGTATCCCACTGTGCCACCACCTCTGGTGGGTCTGTCCTGCCGGTGGGACAGGACATACCCGGGGATGGTGATGGCAGTGTTTGGGACATTGTAAGGTATGATTGCGTGAGTATGACTATGTCAGGCTGTTGCTTGACTAGTCTGTGGGACAGCTCTCCCAACTTTGGCACAAGCCCCCAGATGTTAGTAAGGAGGACTTTGCAGGGTCGACAGGGCTGGGTTTGCCGTTGTCGTTTCCGGTGCCTCGGTCGATGCTGGGTGGTCCGTCCGGTTTCATTCATTTTTATAGACTTTGTAGCGGTTAGATACAACTGAGTGGCTTGCTAGGCCATTTCAGAGGGCATGTAAGAGTTAACCACATTGCTGCGGGTTTGGAGTCACATGTAGGCCAGACCAGGTAAGGACAGCAGATTTCCTTCCCTAAAGGACATTAGTGAACCAGATGGGTTTTTACAACATGGCCATCATTACACTAGCTTTTAATTCCCGATTTATTAATTAAATTCAAATTCCACCTTTCAAATTTCAGTAGTGTATCTCTAAATAAAAAGTAATACTCTTTGTTTCCTGTCACTCAGCCAACTTTGTATCCATGCTGATACTATTCCTTTTATTCCATGGGCTTTGACTTTGTTGACAAGCCTGTCAAGTGGCACTTTATCAAAAGCCTTTTGGAAGTCCATGTACACCTCATCTACTGCATTACCCTCAGCAACCCTCCCTGTTACTGCATTTAAAAAACTCAAGTAAGTTAATTAAACATGACCTGCCCTTAACAAATCTGTGCTGGCTTCCCTTAATTAATCCACAATTGTCCAAGAGACTGTTAATTTCATCCCGAATTATCATTTCTAAAAGCTTTCCCACCACTGAGGTTAAACTGACTGGTCTGCAGTTGCTGGGATTATCCTTACACCTTTTGTTTTTTAACAAGGGTGTAACATTTGCAATTCTCCAGTCTTCTAAGAAGGATTGGAAGATTATGGCTAGTGCCTCCACAATTTCTATCATCCAGTCCTGGTGACTTATCGACTTTAAGTACAGCCAGCCTATCTAATATCTCCTCTTTATCAATTTATAGCCCATCCAGTGTCTCAACTACCTCTTCTTTCACTATGACTTGGGCAGCATCTTCTTCCTGTTGAGTCCTGAAGGACATATCTGACAGACTGAACCTAATTCAGGTGGTGAAGAAACCAAAACGAGGGAAAAACCTACTTGACCTCATCCTCACCAATCTACCTGTTGCAGATGCATCTGTTCATGACATTATTGCTAGGACTGACCACTGCATAGTCCTTGTGGAGACTGTCTTCACACTGAGGACAACCTTCATTGTGTTGTGTGGCATTACCACCATGCTAAATGGGGCCGATTCAGAACAGATCTAACAGCTCAAAATATGACATCCATGAGACATTGTGGGCCATCAGCAGCAGCAGAATCATATTCCACCACAATTTTAAACTCATGGCATATCCATCACTCCATGATTACCATCAAGCCAGGGGACCAACCCTGGTTCAATGAGGAATATCAGAAAGCATGACAGGAGCAGCGCCAGGTGCCAACCTGGTGAAGCTACAGCAAAGGGCTACATGCATATTACACAACGGAAGTAGAATGCCAACGACAGAGCTAAGCGATCCCACAAGCAACAGATCAGATCAAAGATCGGCAGTCCTGCCACATCTAGTTGTGAATGGTCATGGACAATTAAACAACTAATGGGAGAAGGAGGCTCCATGAGCATCACCATTCTCAATGTTGGCAGAACCCAGCACATAGGTGCAAAAGACAAGGCTGAAGCATTTGCAACCATCTTCATTGAATGAATGATCCATCTTGGCCTCCTCTTGTGGTCCCCATCGAACACAGATGCCAGTCTTCAGACAATTCAGTTTACTCCACGTGATATCAAGAAATGACTGATCCATTGGGTACAACAAAGGCATTGGGCCCTGATAACATCCCAGCTGTAGTGCTGAAGACTTGTACTCCAGAACTAGCTGGGCCCTTATCCAAGCTGTTCCAGTACAGCTACAAAACTGGCATCTACCTGACAAAGTGGAAAATGCCCAGGCATGTCCTGTCCAAAACAGAAAGCTAGACAAATCAAATCTCGGCAATTACTGCCCCAATCTACTTTCAGTCATCAGCAAAGTGATGAAAGGTGTCATTAACAGTGCTATCAAGTGGCACTTACTCATCAATAACCGATGCTCAGTTTGATTTCTGCCAAGACCATTCAACTCAAGACCTCATTACAGCCTTGGTCCAAGCTTGGACAAAAGAGCTGAGTTCCAGAGGTGACGTGAGAGTGACTGCCCTTGACATCAAGGCAGCATCTGATCGAGTGTGGCATCAAGGCGCCCTAGTAAAATTGAAGTCAATGGGAATTGGGAGGAAACTGTCCACAGGCTGGTATCATATCTAGCACAAAGGCAGATGATTGTGCTTGTTGTAAGCCAATTATCTCAGCCCCAGGGCCTCGCTGCAGGACTCCCTCAGGGCAGTGTCCTAGGGCCAACCATCTTCAGCTGCTTCATTAATGAGTGTTAGTTGTGTTTTCACTTGGTGATTCAGGACTCACAAATGAGCACGAGCAGACACTGGTGGCAGGAACAGCTGTCTGTGTCAAAGGGTGCAATTCTCTCCAAGTTCTGCTCAGCCAGACACAGAAGCTGAACCCCAGGGACCACCGTGGAGAAGGAAAACAATTGAGGTACAGCAGCACATTTGCAAGGTACTGACAAATGTGACACACACACTCTCCACAAAATTTAATAGGATGATGGAGTCCAACCCCAAAAGTAATGGATTGATATCGCAGGTAACTGTGAGATTGTCTGCCATGGAGAGAGTGGCCTCCTCTGTGGCGCTTCAAGCATTGTTCTCTAATGAGTCTATGCAGATCATGACCACTACTGTGCAGGAGATGTCTCCCACCTTGAACAAAATTATCTGTTGCCTTACAAAGCATCATTGATCTCAAACAAAATGGTAGGAGTGATGTGGCACTAGCCCAGGGGAGGGATGATGGTGAGGTGGAAGTGGGAACTCCACTCAAACCTTTCTGAATTCTCACCATTTCATCCTCCTCAGCCAGTACCCATTATGCTGCCCCGACGATGTCATCACAGGGACGTTGACAAAAGTTGATACCTGTCAATCAACCTATCCTTGATTGAAAGATACTTGAGATGTCTCCTGTGGTGCACTGGAAGGAGCTATAGGCAAATAAATTGAGGGTAGTAGTGACATTCACAGCAATGGGCAATGTTCGACCACCAGTTCCAGCAGGGAGCAGCTCTTCTTGAAGGAGGCTGCAGATTTCTGAGACCATCTGCTGTGGTCAAACTGAACCTGTGGAAAAACTGAAAGGTCAAGGAATCTGAGCCTCTATCTCTCAGGTGGATAGTGCCTCCTGCAACCTAGGCCCCTCTTTCGCCCTCATACCTGCATTCTCCACTCAGTTCTGCTCTGTCACCCATTCTGTTCTCCTCTCTGCTGTTCCTATTCTGTCCTGCTCTGCTGTTCTCCATTGTCTTCTCTTGATCTCTGTTGTTCACCTCCCTGTTGTGTACCTATAGGCCCCATTGACAATGGCTGCTGTGAATGGTGATTGTGTTCCTTGAAAATATTCATGGTGGCGCCTCCCCCCATCCTGATTTTGTTCATGTGAAAGCCTCCAAACTTCTGAAACATGACTATGATCACAAAAACTCTCTGCAAAATATTTCCCAGAGGGGCCTAACAAAGCAGCTGTGAGCACTGAGCCTTTATCCAGATTGGACAATAAGAACTTTAAACAGGCCCATGAAGTGGCGTTTAATCTCACCTCCATTTCACTGGCGAGATTCCCAAGCACCAGGAAACCCATGGTCGAGGCATTAAATTCAAATCCCTGTTGAAATCATTTGAAATTCACCTCATTAGCATGTGATAATATTTGACTCCCCTCCAGTCAACAGGTCCGGTCAATATGCAGCCAAACACAGCTCTGTTAAGCGGGCACATTAGCGGTAGGTTCATGTTGGGTTTTAGGCAACTTAGAACAGGAGGCTGGTCCAAAGGAGGAGGAGAGGAAATACAATGTGATAGTTGTAGGACATTCAATAATTAGGGAAACAGATAGCATCCTTTGTAAGCGTGATCGAGGGTCCCACATGGTCTGTTGCCTACCTGGTAACAGGGTGAGGGACATCTCAAACCAGCTTAAAAGGATATTGGAGAGAAAGCTGGAGAATCCAGTTGTTGTTGTCATGCTGGGACCAACAACATACATAAGAGTAGGTAAGATGTCCTGTTTGGAGAGTACCAGGGACTTGGAGCTATATTAAAGAACATCATCTCAAGTTTTATAATCTCTGGACTAGTACCTGAGACACGTGCAAATTGGCACAGGGATAAGCAGATTAGGGAGGTGAACACATGGCTGAAGGAGTAATGTGGGAAAGAAGGTTGCATTTCATGGGACACAGGTACTGGTATTGGGATAGGAAGAAACTGCACCGTTGGGACGGGTTCCACCTGAATCGGGCTGTCACCAGGATCCTAGCAAAATGATAAATCGAGCAGTCACAAGACTTTAAACTAGTAAATTGGTGGAGAGTTCAGATTAAAAAGGTAGTATAAATAATAGTTTAAAAACAAATGAAAGAGAAGAGTAAAGTAATAGTTAGAAATTGTAATACATATAAAGGGAAAACTAAAAAATGTAAAATGATTAAACCAGGAGAGAAATAAGAAACAAGTGAGTAAAACATTAACGCGGAAGGACAGGTTAGGATGTGTGGCCCAAATAATCATTCTTCATACAAATGTATGGAGTATAAGGAACAAATTGAATGAATTGCCAGCATAAATTCAACTTGGAGGGTATGACATGGTAGTCATTACTGAGACATGGCTGCAAGGCAGTTAGGACAGGGAACTAAATATACCAGGTTATAAGGTCCACAGGAAAATTAGGGAAAATGGTAGTGGGTGGTGGGGGTAGAACAGAAATAGCTTTAGTAATTAGGGATGAAATCACTTCAATGATAAAATGATGAGAGCATATAATGGACTGCAGCAGATCAAGAAGGTAGCTCTCCACCATCTTCTCAGGGCAATAAATGCCTTGCCAGCGACGTCCACATCCCCTGAACGAGTAAAGAAAAGCAGGCAGTGGAGACTTTATGGGTAGAATTTTTAAAAAAAGACTTGCATTTATGTAGTGCCTTTCACGACCACCAGATGTCTCAAAGTGTTTAACAGCCAATGCAGTACATTTTGAAGTGTAGTCACTGTTGTAATGCAGGAAACGTGGCAGCCAGTATATGCACAGCAAATTCCCACAAGCAGCAATATGATAATGATCACATAATCTGTTTTTGTGATGTTGATTGAAGGATAAATTTTAGCCAGGACACCAGGGATAACTCCCCTCTTCTTTATCGAAATAGTGCTAGGAAAACTTTTATATCCAAATGAGCAAGCAGATGGGGCCTCAGTTGAACGTCTCATCCAAAAGATGACCTCTCTAACAGTGCAACACTTCCTCAGTCAGCCTTGATTTTTGTGCTCAAGTCCTGGAGTGGGACTTTGAACCCAGAACCATATGACTCAGAGGCAAGAGTGCTACCAATAGAGCCACAGCTGACAACAAAATAGAAAGAATTTAAGACTGTGGTGCGAGGTGTGTATAGAGCCCACAGTAGCAGCTATGAACTGGTCGATTGAATAAATGCAGAGATTAACAAATGCTTCCAGGCCGCTTCAAATGTGTAGAAACATTAGTTTTCTCTTTGTTTACCTTCGATTACCCTCAAGACAGTGGACCAATGCATTTGTATAAAATCACCAAAGTGACCTCAGCATTCCAACATTTCAGCATTTAACAACAGTTAGTACATCATATAATTATGAAGGTTGAAGTAAATTTTAACACCAGAATTGTCAGTTCTAATTTTCTTTTAAAACCCACTGGAAAACCACAAAGCTGCTCCAAAGGTCGGAAGCAGCAGTTCCTACTGACAGCAGACATTTCCAATTCTTTTTCAAAACCAATCTTTTGGGTCGGAAGGTCAGAAACTGCAGGGGGTGTCCAACATTTTCGCATGAGGGGCTACATTACAAATTTTGTCCTACATAGAGGGCTAGTGAGCAAATTTCAGAAAGATAAAGGCATTAGAAATGTATTTTCCTATTAATCAAAACAAAAATGTGCATTTTTTTGAACAAGCTTTAAATGAGAAGACTAATTTATTCACTTACATTCTCATCACTATGTTGAAAACTGATTTAGTGAGATACCTGGCATTGTTTTTGCTTGCAGAACTAGTCAATGTCTGCCTGCACACTTGATGTCGTGATGCACAGTATTCCGGATAGATGTCCATCTGTCAGGAGTGATCTTGATTGCTCTCCCTCCCCCTTCTCTCCTCTCTCTCTGTCTGTCTCTCTATCCCCCCTCTCTGTGTCTCTGTGTGTCTCTCCCCTCTCTCTGTCTATCTCTCTGTCTGTCTGTCTCTCTCTGTGCCCCCTCTGTGTGTCTCTCTCCCCCCAGTCTCTCTTTCTGTCTCTCTCCCTGTCTCTCTCTCCCCCGTCTCTCTCTCTCTGTCTCTTTCTCCCATTCTCTCTCTTTCTCTCCCAAAATCTCTGTCTCTCTCTGCACCCAACCCCCCCACCCCCCCCCCCACCCCCCCCCCCCACCCCCCCAAGTCTCTGTCTCTCTTTGTCTCTCCCCAAATCTTTCTCTCTGTCTCTCTCTCTCCTCCAGGTCTCTTTCTCTCTCACTTTCTCCCCTCGGTCTCTATCCCCCATCTGCCTCTGTCTCTCTCTCCCCACCTAGTCTCTCTCTGTCGCTCTCCCCCACCAATTTCATTCTCTTTCTCTACTCCCAAGTCTATCTCCCTCTCCCCCCAACCCCACCCCCACAAGTCGCTTTTCACTTTTGAGCAAAAGACCGGCTTTAAAAGAAAATTGGAAATCAGACTGACAAAGAGGTTTTTGGGACACAGGGATGAGTCTTCTATGTCAGAAAATATCTCCCTGTTCTAGGAGAGGCTCATAAGAGTCTGTGCAGTTGCTGAGGAAGACCTAAAAACCTGTGAGACAGCTATGAAAAGGCAGGCAGAAAAACATGCCAAGACCAGACATTTCGGCCTGGAGACCACATATTATTCAATTCAGGGTAAACCCCTGAAACCCTGGTTCAGTGGTCTATACAGAGTAACAAAAAGGATTAGCCAGGTAAATTATTTGATTAACACCCCAGACCAAAGGAAAAACAAACACTATGCCACATTAACATGTTAAAGCAATATCCCAGCTGAGAAGGGAACAGATGAGCACAGGTCTGTCAGACAGTCAGGAAGGAGGGGGACAAAAAGGATAGTGAGGACAAGTTAGAGGAAGGCCTGGAGGATTCCCAAATAGAACCCCCTACTGTCCAGTTAGCCAATATTGAAAAATTAGACCCGACACTCTCCTATTTAAATGCAGAACAAAGAGGAGCTCTAACCAGGCTGCTCACAGAATTTACAGAAATCTGCAGGGAAAAGGAAAGTTCCCAAAAAGGCAAACCAAAGTGAGGGAGATGCCTCACCTAGTTGAAGTGCCACAGGGGAGTGCAGTGAAAGCAGGACAGACATCTACAAGCAGTACTGTCCCAGGGGACATAGGGCAGCTTAGGGGGGAAAAACTCCTCAAAATAAAGGGAAAGGGAAGGAAAAATGCCCTGAAATAAACAGCACTTGTGTAAATCACCAGAAAACCAAAAGTGAGGTCAGTGTGGATCTACCCACTGAAGAATCCAAAGATCAGGTCCCAAATCCAAAGCTAATCAATCTCAGCAATTTAGGTTCAGAACTCAGCAAGAACAGGGCACAGAGGAAATCTCAGACATCTTACAGGGGCTAAAACACAAGTTATCACCTACTATCACTATGGAGATAAGAATTATCAATGTGCTGGAACCTGAATGGTTAAAGCCATGTGTTATGGAAACAGCAGTTAAGAGGTTAAAGCTTGTACAGACAGAGAAACTTGCCACCAGCTGTAATGGAAAGTTGCATACTACAAGCTTCACCAATAGCCACGTGTTTACTCTTACAGTGCTACAGATTGATGCTAGAGAAACTGAACCCCATTTGACAACACCTAACCAAAAGAAATGCATTTTTTTAATTATGGTACCTCATCCAAAGTTAAACCAGACATGGCTGTTGCAGACAATGCCAGCTTTAGCAGTTCTAAGATTAATGTGTGAGATTGAGCAGTGAGTTTTTAAGGATGAATGTGCGTGTACAGTTTCTTTTTTATATATACACACTTATAATGAAATGCTCCTGACATCACATTCCATTCCACGTGGTCTAGAGGTGTCATGAAAATCTGCTATGTCAAATGAGGATTTTTAATCCATTGGTTGGAAACCTGCATTAATCTTTGAAAAGCAAAAGACAGAACGAAACTGATAAAAGGCATTGTTAACAGCTAAAAAAATGGCTGCCACCATTAGCATGTGAATGCCTTACACGTCAAGGTATCAAAGGGGAGTCAGATGTCTGAGTTAGCTCCCACTAGAACAATGCCTTATAAATTTGGAATAAGCTCACAGCTTCACTTCTTTTGACAAAACATTCAAAGCCATCTTTGAACATTAACACTGGAAGATGAACCCCTCCAGGGTAAACCTTGACACAATGAGCCCCAGAGAGTTTTTTTTACTCATTTCGTGGGATGTGGGTGTCGCTGGCCAAGCCAGCATTTATTGCCCATCCCTAATTGCCCATGAGAAGGTGGTGGTGAGCTGCCTTCTTGAACCGCTGCAGTCCATGTGGGGTAGGTACACCTACAGTGCTATTAGGAAAGGGAGTTCCAGGATTTTGACCCAGCGACAGTGAAGGAACAGCGATATAGTTCTAAGTCCGGATGGTGTGTGCCTTGGAGGGGAACTTGCAGGTGGTGGTGTTCCAAAGCCCTTGTCCTTCTAGGTGGTAGAGGTCGTGGGTTTGGAAGGTGCTGCCTGAGTAGCCTTGGCGTGTTGCTGCAGTGCATCTTGTAGATGGTACACACTGCTGCCACTGTGCATCAGTGGTGGAAGGAGTGAATGTTTGTGGATGGGGTGCCAATCGAGCAGGCTGCTTTGTCCTGGAGGGTGTTGAGTTTCTTGAATGTTGTTGGAGATGCACCCATCCAGGCAAGTGGAGAGTATTCCATCACACGCCTGATTTGTGCCAGGTGGACAGGTTTTGGGGAGTTAGGAAGTGAGTTACTCGCTGCAGAATTCCTAGTCTCTGACCTGCTCTTGTAGCCACAGTATTGATATGACTACTCCAGTTTCTGGTCAATGGTAATGATGTTGATAGTGGGGGATTCAGCGATCGTAATGCCGTTGAATGTCAAGGGGAGATGGTTAGATTCTCTCTTGTTGGATATGGTCATTGCCTGGCACTTTGTGGCACGAATCGCACTTACCATTTATCAGCCTAAGCCTGGATATTGTCCAGGTCGTGCAGCATTTCTACACGGACTGCTTCAGTATCTGAGGAGTTGCAAATGGTGCTGAACATTGTGCAATCATCAGTGAACATCCCCACTTCTGACCTTACGATTGAAGGAAGGTCATTGATGAAGCAGCTGAAGATGGTTGGGCCTAGGACACTACCCTGAGGAACTCCTGTAGTGATGTCTTGGAGCTGAGATGATTGACGTCCAACAACCACAACCATCTTCCTTTGCGCTTGGTACGATTCTAACCAGCGGAGAGTTTTTCCCTGATTCCCATTGACTCCAGTTTTGCTAGGGTTCCTTGATGCCATACTCCGTCAAATGCTGCCTTGATGTCAAGGGCAGTCACTCTCACCTCTCCTCTTGAGTTCGGCTCTTTTGTCCATGTTTGAATCAAGGCTGTAATGAGGTTAAGAGCTGACTGGCGCTGGCAGAATCCAAACTGAGCTCCAGTGAGCAGGTTATTGCTAAGTAAGGGCCTCTTGATTGCACTGTCGACGACACCTTCCATCACTTTACAGATGATCGGGAGTAGACTAATGGGGCAGTAATTGGCCGGGTTGGATTTGTCCTGTTTTTTGCGGACAGGACATACCTGGGCAATTTTCCACATTGCCGGGTAGATGCCAGTGTTGTAGCTGTACTGGAACAGTTTGACTAGGGGTGCGGCAAGATCTGGAGCACAAGGCTTCAATACCATTGTCGGAATGTTGTCAGGGCCCATAGCCTTTGAAGTATCAGTGCCTTCAGTCGTTTCTTGATATCACGCGGAGTGAATCGAATTGGCTGAAGTCTGGCATCTGTGATTCTGGGGACTTCAGGAGGAGGCCAAGATGGATCATCCACTTGGCACTTCTGGCTGAAGATTGTTGCAAATGCTTCAGCCTTATCTTTTGCACTGATGTGCTGGGCTCCCCCATCATTGAGGATGGGGATATTTGTGGAGTCCTCCAGTTAGTTGTTTAATAGTCCACCACCATTCACGGCTGTATGTGGCAGGACTGCAGAGTTTAGATCTGATCCGTTGGTTATGGGATTGCTTAGCTCTGTCTATCGCATGCTGCTTACGCAGTTTGGCACGCAGGTTGTCCTGGGTTGTAGCTTCACCAGGTTGACACCTCATTTTGAGGTATGCCTGGTATTGCTCTTGGCATGCCCTCCTGCATTCTTCATTAGATTAGATTAGATTAGATTAGAGATACAGCACTGAAACAGGCCCTTCGGCCCACCGAGTCTGTGCCGACCATCAACCACCCATTTATACTAATCCTACACTAATCCCATATTCCTACCAAACATCCCCACCTGTCCCTATATTTCCCTGCCACCTACCTATACTAGTGACAATTTATAATGGCCAATTTACCTATCAACTTATTGAACCAGGGTTGGGCTCCTGGCTTGATGATAATTCTAGAGTGGGGAAATATGCCAGGCCATGAGGTTACAGATTGTGGTTGAATACAATTTTGCTGCTGCTGATGTCCCACAGCGCCTCATGACTGCCCAGTTTTGCATTGCTAGATCTGTTCAAAATCTATCCCATTTAGCACAGTGGTAGTGCCACGCAATACGATGGAGGGTATCCACAATGTGAAGACAGGACTTTATCTCCACAAGGACTGTGCGGTAGTCACTCCTACCAATACTGTCATGGACAGATGCATTTTCAGCAGGCAGTTTGGTGAGGATGAGGTCAAGTATGTTTTTCCCTCTGATGAAAGGTCACTGACCTGAAACGTTAACTCTGCTGCTCTCTCTACAGAGTTTGCCTGACCTGCTGAGTATTTCCAGCATTTTTTATTTTTATTTAAGATTTCCAGCATCTGCAGTATTTTGCTTTTGTTATATTATTATGTTATTCCCCTCACCACCTGCCGCAGACCCATTCATGTCCTATAGGACTTAGCCAGTAGTGGTGCTACCGAGCCACTCTTGGTGATGGACATTGAAGTCCCCACCCAGAGTACATTCTTCACCTTTGCCGCTTCCTCCCAAGTGCTGTTCAACATGGAGGAGCACTGAATCATCAGGTGATGGGAGACGGTAGGTGATAATCAGCAGAAGGTTTCCTTGGTTGGTCCGGAGTTGATGTTGAGGACTCCCAGGTCAACTCCCTCCTGACTGTATACCACTGTGCCACCACCTCTGCTGGGTCTGTGCTGCCGGTGGGAAAGGACATACCCAGGGATGGTGATGGTGGTGTCTGGGACATTTTCTGTAAGGTATGATTCTGTGAGTATGACTATGTCCGGCTGTTGCTTGACCAGTCTGTGGGACAACTCTCCCAACTTTGGCACAAGCCCCCAGATGTTAGTAAGGAGGACGTTGCAGGGTCGACAGGGCGGGGTTTGCCATTGTTACTTCCTGTGCCTAGGTCGATGCTGGGTGGTCCATCTGATTTCATTCCTTATCGACTTTTTAGCAGTTAGGTACAACTGAGTGGCTTGCTAGGTCGCTTCAGGGGGCATTTTAAGAAGTCAACCACATCACTGTGGGTCTGGAGTTACATGTAGGCCAGACCAGCAGATTACCTTCCCGAAAGGGTATTACTGACATTTTTGCCACAATTGACAATGGTTTCATAGCCATTATAAGACCAGCTTTTTAATTCCAGGTTTTTTTAATTAATTGAATTCACGCTCCACCTTCTGACATGGTAGGAGTCAAAGCCTGTCCCCAAGGACCCTCAGTCTCTGGGTTACTAGGTCAGTGACAATACTACTACGTCACCCCCTCCCCTGTGTGAGATTGGGATTCCTAGAATGGAATCTAATTAAAATTGCAAAAGAGGACACTGGGCAATCACGTGACAGCCTCCCCATCTGTCTGAAAACTAGCTGTCTTTTTGCTACAAGGAGAGACAAGCTCCTGAGACTTAACCAGCGCAGAACCCATAGGGGGTGTCTGTCTGTCCCTCTCTCTCTCTCTCTCTCCTGGTGCGTTGGGGCATTCAAAGCTTGCCTGCTGGCTGAAAAACATCCAAGACAAAGACCCTGGGAAGAAGACCATCTGCTCCACTATCTCCAACAACATCTACTAACCAAGAACTTCAGAACTCCAGCTTCAGCCGAAGCCAACTGAATTAACAGACTCCACAGACTGTATATTCTTTTTATTTGATCCAAACTCTATTCTAACCACTATTCCTCTCCACTCTGTAATCTATTTGTGTGTGTGATTCTTGTGTGTGTATGTGTGTGTGTGTGTGTGTGTGTGTGTGTGTGTGTGTGTGTGTGAAAGTGTAGCATAGTTTATTGTTTATGTTTAGAGATACAGCACTGAAACAGGCCCTTCGGCCCACCGAGTCTGTGCCGACCATCAACCACCCATTTATACTAATCCTACACTAATCCCATATTCCTACCACATCCCCACCTGTCCCTATATTTCCCTACCACCTACCTATACTAGGGCATTTTATAACAGCAAATTAACCTATCAACCTGCAAGTCTTTGGCATGTGGGAGGAAACCAGAGCACCTGGAGGAAACCCACGCAGACACAGGGAGAACTTACAAACTCCACACAGGCAGTACCCAGAATTGAACCCGGGTCCACTGGAGCTGTGAGGCTGCGGTGCTAACCACTTATTATTTTTACTTCGATTGGGTTTTTGGTTAAGTATAGTAAACTCAGCTCTTTCTTCTTTAAGCTCAAGAAAACCTGTCCGAGTGGTTCTTTTATGATCACAACAAAGGTAAAGGATTAAATGCTCAATGAATGGGTCAGCACATCCATTGTTTAAAAGATATAAACCCTGTTGCGGTCAAACAAGAGGGCCAAGAGAGGAGCCTTGCAACCCCCTCCTCACCTGATCGTAACACTCCTCTGAGTTCACTGCCCTCTGATCCTCCTTAAATCTGTCCCTCCATGTCAACTCCCCAACCCATATTCACAGCCACCCCCTTGACCTTGCCATCTCACATTGTCTTGCTACTCCCACTGTATTAATCACAGTTAAGACTATCTCTGATCACTTCCTTGTATCACTCTCCACCCACTTCCCCCTTCCACACCACAGCCCTTTCTCTTTCTGCATCCATCCCTGGAAAAAACTATCCCCAATTCATTTACAACTGCACTTTCAAAATTTCAACTGTCTAGTTCTGGCCTTCCATTCGTCACATTTCTGCAGCTACTGATTCGCTCAACCACACTCTGATCACCTTTGATGTCCTAGTCCCCAATAAAACCAATACTCTTTCTCACCCTGGCCATTCCCCCTGATTCAGCCCACATCTCTGCTCCCTTAAGTCAATGAGATGCAGACTTGAAAGGATATGGTGGACACATGGTTTAGCCATCCACTGCCAGATCTGACAGGACTATTTAAACACTATCTGGTCCTATTCGCATCTGCTAAAACTGCTCACTGTTCCAAGATCATCCTGGAATGCAAAGAAAACAGCCCCCACCTCAGTTTCTTTTCTCTACTGCAAACTGTCTTCTTAAACCTCTCTCCCCTGTTCCCTCTCCCCCTCACCTCCAACAACAAGTGCGAAGAGCTCATGGACTCCTTTTAGCTGCCTCTGCCGTGTCTCTCCCTTCCACTAGCCCACTGGGCCAAACTTCCTCTAATGCTCCCCCTGCCCTAGCCCTGAACTCACATCTTTCTCTAGTTTCTCTCCTATCTCCCCTCATGTCCTCTCTGAGCTCATCTTGTCCATGAAAACCATATCCTGTTCCCTCAATTCTATTCCAGCTAAACTTCTGACCACCCAACTTCCCCTCCTGGTTCCTATGTTAACCGATATTTTTGATGGTTCTCTCCCTTCAGGTGTTGCCTCACTCTCACATCTCTTCTGAGAAAAAAACCCGACATCCTTGCAAACTACCATTATATCTCCAACCTCCCTTTCCTTTCCATAGTCCTTGAACATGTTGTTGCCTCCCAAATCTGTTACCATATTTTCCAGAACTCCATGTTTGAATTCCTTCAATCAGGTTTCTGCCCCTACCACAGTACAGAACAGCTCTTATCAAAGTCACACATGACATCCTATATGACTGTGACAAAGGTAAACTCTCCCTCCTCGTTCTTCCTGTTTCCTGACCTGTCTGCAGCCTTTGACACATTTGACCACAATATCCTCTTCCGAAGTCTCTCCACTGTCGCCCAGTTAGGTGGGACGTCTCATGTGGTTCCATTCTTATCTAAAGAATCGTAGGCAGAAAATCACTTGCAATGGCTTCTCTTCCTGCTCCTGCACTGTTACCTCTGGTGTCCCCCCAAGGATCTATCCTTGGCCCCCTCTATTTCTCATCTACATGCTGTCACTCCTTTACATTATCCGAAAGCACATCAGTTTTCACATGTACAATGACAACACCCAGCTGTACCTCACTACCACTTCTCCCGCCTCCTCCATTGTTGCTAAACCATCAGACTGCTTATCTGACATCCAACACTGGATGAGCAGAAATTTCTTCCAATAAATATTGGGAAGACTGAAGTCATTGTTTTCTATTCCTGCTCCAAACTCTGACCCTAGCTATTGACTTCATCCCTCTTCCTGACAACAGTCTGAGATTCAGCCAGTCTGTTTGCAACCTTGGCGGCACATTTGACCTCAAGATGAGCTTCCAATCTTATATTCATGCCATCACTAAGACCGCCGATTTCCACTTTACGACTGACACAGGAGAAGTACACTGTTCATTCTAGCCCCACTTCTCTACAGGTCACAACATATATTTAAATTTAAGTGGCCTCCGAATACATGTAGATGCGTCACTGGGATCTTTTAGAACAGTTCTTTTCAGGCTGGGCTGAGCTGGGGTTCCATCCTTTAGTTTTATTTTTTAAAACTCCAACACCTTTTCAACAGTTCATTCCCAACTCCAAACAATTCAAAAGTGAAACCAGAAACAGAAAGTTTACCTTCTGACTTGTCACTTCTCTGCACACATCTTCCCCCAGTTACCAGGTTTCTGTTCCATTTTGAACTTGAGTCATGTGACAACCAGTAAATGTTGTTGTCAAACAAGTCCTTTTAGTGTCCTCTTCATGACCTCGTCGTGAAAAAAACTGATCCAACGTTACTTCAGTTTGACTATGGATCCTCAAAAAATATTTTCAACAAAAACAGAAGCACTTTCGTAACACCACCTCCATAACATTACACGACTTTGCCCCTTCTCAGCCCATCTGCTGCTGAAACCCTCATTCATGCCTTTGTTACCTCTGGACTTGACTATTCCAATGCACTCCTGCCTGATCTCCTACATTCTACCCTCTCTAAACTTGAGGTCTTCCAAAGATCTGCTGCCCATGCCTTACCTCACACCAAGTCCCATTCCCCTATCACTCCTGTGCTCGTTGACCTACATTGGCTCCCAGTCAAGCAACAATGAATTTAAAATTCTCATCCTTGTTTTCAAATGACCTCGCCCCTCTCTATCTCTGTAATCTCCTCCAACCCCACAACCCTCAAGGTATCTGTGCTCCTCTAATCCTGGCCTCTGGAGCATCCCCAATATCAATCGCTCCACCATTGGTGACTGTGCCCTTAGTTACCTTAGCCCTAAGCTCTGTACTTCCCTCCCTAAACCTCTCCACCGCTCTACCTCACTTTCCTCTTTGACTCAGCTTTTGGTCATCTGCCTTTTGGTTTGGTGTCATATTTGTTTTATAATGCTCCTGTGAAGCACCTTGGGATGTTTTATTATGTTCAAGGCACTATATAAATATAAATTGTTATCGTTTTGTCTTTTTTGATTATGTATTTAGCTATTACAGCACTATTAATGGAGTATGTGTGCCTCGCATTCTTTCCTTCTTATGTGTAGGTCTTTATATTTATCAGTATTATTTTTTTCTGCCCACTTACATATCTTTCTACCTAATTTAATAAT
This sequence comes from Heterodontus francisci, assembly GCF_036365525.1. Classification (NCBI taxonomy): domain Eukaryota; kingdom Metazoa; phylum Chordata; class Chondrichthyes; order Heterodontiformes; family Heterodontidae; genus Heterodontus; species Heterodontus francisci. Next base: position 71,189,598 of record NC_090372.1, on the reverse strand, counting down.
TTCTGAGCTGCCTCCTCTGATTCAACTACCCCTCCCTGTTTAGAATCATCTGAAAATGTAACATAATTTGTATTTCATATCTGCTATTGATGTAATTTTGAGAGTAATGCCCCAACACCAATTCCTTGGACATCTCACTCCAGTGTAACTCCTGTCATTACTATCCATTTTTTTCCCTTCAGTTAATTTCTTCTCCATACCCAAGATTTATCCTAAATCCCCTCATCTTTTCGCTTAACTTTCAAGTGGAACGGTTCCGAGTGCTACCAGAAAGTTTAGGTACAACATATCATTGGGCTTACCACAGTGCACTTGGGATGTCACTTTCTCAAAGAAATCAAGGAGGCTGGTCAGGCAGAACCTTCCCCTTTTAAATCAATGTCAACTGCTGTTTACTCAGTTATTCGTATACAGGTAGTCTTGAAGTTTATATCTGATAATCAATTCCTTTTTTTGACACAGGGCCCAGGATTGATTAAGACTGATAGCCTGTAACTGATTTTGTCATTCTTTTTGAATCTATGTAGGCTCCACGTTTGCTTGTTTCCAATCGACCACTATCTCCCCTGTGTCCAGTGATTCCTGCATTATGATTCTCAATGCTTCACAAACATTTTCCCTAGTCTTATTAGCAATATGAGATAATAAAAAGTTGCATTTACCTGTATATTATGCCTTTCACATAGTGTAAGGTCCCAAGGCACTTCATATGAGCATTATGTGAGAATTTAACATCAAGACACTTGAAGAAGAATTACAGGTGACCAAAAGTTTGGTTAAAGAGACGGGTTTGAAGAAGGAGAGTTAGTGCAGTGGAGAGGTTTAGAGAGGGAATTCCAGATTTCAGGGCATAAACAGCTGAAGGCACAACAGTCGATGCAGGGGCAAAGGAAATTGCGGATGCAGAAGAGATCAAAATTGGAGGAATGCAGTGTTTTCAGAGAGCTGTAGGAGCTGAAGAAGATTACAATTTGAAAACAAGGATGAGAATTTTAAACTTGATGCGTTGTTGGACTGGGAGCCAAAGTAGATCAACAAATACTGATAATCAGCAATGAGTGAAGGAGACTTCCTGCAGGTTAGGATAGGATCAGAGCAGCTTTGGATGAGCTGAAATTTACAGAGGGTGGAAGATGGGAGAGCAGCCAGGAGTGAGTGATTGGCATCCTTCCATCTATGAGAGATGATGGGAATGCAGCCTCAGATGAAATCATCGTTTGCACTTGCCCACTCCATTTGTTTTTGGCTGCCCAGCATCTGCATCTCCCTAATAAAAACAGAAAGTGCTGGAAATACTTAGCAGGTCAGGCAGCATCTGTGGAGAGAGAAGCAGAGTTAACGTTTCAGGTCTGTGACCTTTCATTGGAACTGAAAGTTCATATCAGTTACAGGCTATCAGTCTTAATTCAATCCTGGACCTTGTGTCAAAAAAAGGAATTAATTATCAGATATAAACTTCAAGATTACCAGCAGATAAGTAACAGAGTAAACAGCATCACCCTCTCATAGGCAAAATCCAGATGAAGGACAGGAACCCCTACATCTGGGGCCTACCCAGTTGCAGGTGTTGAGACAGCACTTCCAGCATCATAGCACTCCCTCAGTACTGCACTGGAGTATCAGCCTTGAGTTTTTTGTGCTCAAGTCCAGAATGGGATTTGAACCCAGAACCTTGTAACTCAAGAATGCTACCAACTAAGCCACAGCTAACACTAAATAATCACAGAAGCTGTAAATGGAGCTTAGTGGGGTAATCATCAGCAAACAGCCCCACTCCTGACCTAAGATGGAGAAAAGGTCATCATTAATGGAACAGCTGAAGATAGCTGGACCAAGGAAGCTTCCTCTGAGGAAATCCTGAAGTGATATCTTGGACCTGTGATGACTGATCCAGACATGGATTTAAGAACTGAATGCCAGAGCAGCAATGAGAATAGTCACGTTGGAGATCACATTGCGGCTGCAGGACATTCTGAAGAGGTGGGGGTGAACAGTCAGAGGTCGTGGTTCACATTGGTACCAACGACATAGGTAGAAAGAGGGATGAGGTCCTGCAACAAGAATTTAGAGAGCTAGGTAGCAGATTAAAAGCAAGACCTCAAAGGTTGTAATCTCTGGATTACTCCCGGTGCCACGTGCTAGTGAGTATAGGAATAGGAGGATAGAGAAGATGAATGTGTGGCTGAAGAGATGGTGCAGGAGAGAGGGCTTTAGTTTCCTGGATCATTGGGCCTATTTCTGGCAAAAGTGGGACCTGTACAAGTCGGATGGGTTGCACCTGGACTGGAACGGGATCAACATCCTTACAGGGAGGTTTTCTAGTGCTGTTGTGGGGTGGGGGTTTAAACTAATTTGGCAGGGGGGTGGGATACAGAATGGAGGTACAGTAGGGGATGATCTTCTTTGGCCTCCTTATCTCGAGAGACAATGGGTAAGCGCCTTGAGGTGGTCAGTGGTGTGTGGAGCAGTGCCTGGAGTGGCTATAAAGGCCAATTCTAGAGTGACAGACTCTTCCACAGGTGCTGCAGAAAAATGTGTTTGTCGGGGCTGTTACACAGTTGGCTCTTCCCTTGCGCCTCTGTCTTTTTTCCTGCCAACTGCGAAGTCTCTTCGACTCGCCACACTTTAGCCCCACCTTTATGGCTGCCCGCCAGCTCTGGCGAATGCTGGCAACTGACTCCCACGACTTGTGATCAATGTCACAGGATTTCATGTCGCGTTTGCAGACGTCTTTAAATCGGAGACATGGACGGCCAATGGGTCTGATACCAGTGGCGAGCTCGCTGTACAATGTGTTTTTGGGGATCTGCCATCTTCCATGCGGCTCACATGGCCAAGCCATCTCAAGCGCCGCTGACTCAGTAGTGTGTATAAGCTGGGGATGTTGGCCGCCTCGAGGACTTCTGTGTTGGAGATACGGTCCTGCCACCTGATGCCAAGTATTCTCCGGAGGCAGCGAAGATGGAATGAATTGAGACGTCGCTCTTGGCTGACATACGTTGTCCAGGCCTCGCTGCCATAGAGCAAGGTACTGAGGACACAGGCTTGATACACTCGGACATTTGTGTTCCGTGTCAGTGCGCCATTTTCCCACACTCTCTTGGCCAGTCTGGACACAGCAGTGGAAGCCTTTCCCATGCGCTTGTTGATTTCTGCATCTAGAGACAGGTTACTAGTGATAGTTGAGCCTAGGTAGGTGAACTCTTGAACCACTTCCAGAGCGTGGTCACCAATATTGATGGATGGAGCATTTCTGACGTCCTGCCCCATGATGTTCGTTTTCTTGAGGCTGATGGTTAGGCCAAATTCTTTGCAGGTAGCCGCAAACCTGTCGATGAGACTCTGCAGGCACTCTTCAGTGTGAGATGTTAAAGCAGCAGCGTCAGCAAAGAGGAGTTCCCTGATGAGGACTTTCTGTACTTTGGACTTCGCTCTTCGACGGGCAAGGTTGATCTTGTGTGGAGGAAAATTCCTTCTTCCGAGGACTTGAACGCATGTGAAAGCAGTAGGGAGAAGAAAATCCCAAAAAGTGTGGATGCGAGAACACAGCCCTGTTTCACGCCACTCAGGATAAGAAAGGGGTCTGATGAGGAGCCACCATGTTGAATTGTGCCTTTCATATTGTCATGGAATGAGGTGATGATACTTAGTAGCTTTGGTGGGCATCCAATCTTTTCCAGTAGTCTGAAGAGACCACGTCTGTTGACGAGGTCAAAAGCTTTGGTGAGATCAATGAAAGCAATGTAGAGGGGCATCTGTTGTTTGCGGCATTTCTCCTGTATCTGACGAAGGGAGAACAGCATGTCAACGGTCAATCTCTCTGCACGAAAGCCACACTGTGCCTCAGGGTAGACGCGCTCGGCCAGCTTCTGGAGCCTGTTTAGAGCGACTCGAGCAAAGACTTTCCCCACTATGCTGAGTAAGGAGATTCCACGGTAGTTGTTGCAGTCACCTCGGTCAACTTTGTTTTTATAGAGGGTGATGATATTGGCATCGCGCATCTCCTGAGGTACTGCTCCCTCGTCCCAGCACAGGCATAGCAGTTCATGTAGTGCTGAGAGTATAGAAGGCTTGGCACTCTTGATTATTTCAGGGGTGATGCTGTCCTTCCCAGGGGCTTTTCCGCTGGCTAGAGAATCAATGGCATCACTGAGTTCCGATTTGGTTGGCTGTATGTCCAGCTCATCCATGACTGGTAGAGGCTGGGCTGCATTGAGGGCAGTCTCAGTGACAACATTCTCCCTGGAGTACAGTTCTAGGTAGTGCTCAACCCAGCGGTCCATTTGTTTGCGTTGGTCAGTGATTATGTCACCTGATTTAGATTTGAGGGGGGCGATCTTCTTGATGGTTGGCCCAAGAGCTCTCTTAATGCCATCATACATTCCTCTGATGTTTCCGGTGTCGGAGGCCAGCTGAATATGACTGCATAGGTGTTGCCAGTATTCGTTTGCGCAGCGCCTGGCTGTTCTTTGTGCAGTGCTTCTGGCTGCTTTAAGTGCTACGGATGTTAACTCGCTGGGGGCTTTCTTGTAGTTCAACAGTGCAATGCGCTTAGCGGCTATGATAGGTTCCAGCTCTTCATTATGAAGTTGAAACCAGTCTGCTTTTCTCCCTGCACTTTTGCCGTATGTGGTCAAAGCTGACTCATCGATGGCGTCTCTGATGTGGGCCCACTTAGTCTCAGCATCCCCTGTGGGGATGAGTAGGGGATGATGCACAGCTAAATATAGAAGAGAAACTAAGTCAGTCTGGAAGGCAGAGCAAATATAGACCTGTTAAAGCACAAGCGGATAATGCAAATCTGGATTTCATCTATTTTAACGCAAGGAGTCTTACAAGTAAGGCAGATGAATTGAGGGTGTTGATTAACACATGGGAATATGATATTATTGCTATCTCAGAGACATGGTTGAGGGAAGGGCAGGACTGGCAGCTCAATATTCTAGGGTATAGAATCTTCAGGCATGACGGGGGGTGGGGGGGGGTGTAAAAGAGGAGGTGGCATTGCACTATTGATCAAGTAAGGAGGGATGATATCTTACAAAGTTCCTCAAATGAGGCCATATGAGTAGAACTTAAAAACAAAAAGGGGGCAATCACTTTGCTGGGAGTGTACTACAGGCCTCCAAACAAACAGTGAGGGAGAGATAGAGGAGCAGATATGTAGGCAAATCTCAGAGAGTTGTAAAAATAATAGGGTAATAATAGTAGGGGATTTCAACTTCCCCAATATTAACTGGGATAGTCTTAGTCCAAAAGGTTTAAAGGGTGCCGAATTCTTAAAGTGCATCCAGGAGAGCTTTTTGAGCCAGCACGTAGAAAGTCCTACAAGAGAAGGGGCAGTAGTGGACCTAATCTTAGGGAATGAAGTAGGACAAGTGATAGAAGTGTCAGTGGGGGAACATTTCGGAGATAGTGACCATAACTCTGTAAGACTTAAGGTACTTATGGAAAAGGACAAAGATGGGCTGGAAATAAAGGTACTGAATTGGAGGAAGGCCGATTTCAAGATGATAAAACAGGATCTGGCCAAAGTGGACTGGGAGCAGCTACTTGCAGGAAAGTCTACATCAGCCCAGTGGGAGTCATTCAAAAAGGAAATAGTGAGAGTTCAGGGCCAGCATGTTCCCCTAAAGATGAAGGGTAGGACCAATAACTCCAGGGAACCCTGGTGTCAAGGGATATAGAGGATTGGAAAAGGAAATAAAAGGAGGCTTATGGCAGATTCAGAGGGCTGAAAACAGTGGATGCCCTAGAGCACTACAGAAAGTGTAGCAGGGTACTTAAAAAAGTAAGAGGGGGCATGAAAAAACACTGGCAGGTAAGATAAATGAAAATCCCAGGGCATTTTGTAAGTATATTAAGGGCAAGGGGATGACCATGGAAAGAGTAGGGTCCATTAGGGAGCAAAGTGGCAATCTGTGTGTGGAGCCGGAGGACGTAGGTGAGGCTTTAAATGATTACTTTTCATCTGTGTTCACTATGGAGAAGGACAATGTAGGTGTAGAGATCAGGGAGGGGGATTGTGATTTACTTGAACAAATTAGCATTGAAAGGGAGGAGGTATTAATGGTTTCAGCGGGCTTAAAAGTGGATAAATCCCCAGGCCCAGATGAGATATATCCCAGGCTGCTATGTGAGGCAAGGGAGGAGACAGCAGGGGCTCTGACACAAATTTTCAAATCCTCTCTGGCCACAGGAGAGGTACCAGAGGACGGGAGGACAGCGAATGTGGTACCATTATTCAAGAAGGGTAGTAGTGATAAACCAGGTAATTACAAGGTCTAACATCAGTGGTAGGGAAACTATTGGAAAAAATTCTGAGGGACAGGATTAATCTCCACTTGGAGAGGCAGGGATTAATCAAGGATAGTCTGCATGGCTTTGTCAGGAAGAGATCATGTCTAACAAATTTGATTGAATTTTTCGAGGAGGTGACTAGATTTGTAGATGAGGGTAAAGCAGTTGGTGTAGTCTACCTGGACTTCAGTAAGGCTTTTGAAAAGGTCCCACATGGGAGATTGGTCAAGAAGGTAAGAGCCCATGGGATCCAGGGCAATTTGGCAAATTGGATCCAAAATTGGCTAAGTGGCAGGAGGCAGAGGGTGATGGTGGAGGGTTGCTTTTGCGATTGGAAGCCTGTGACCAGTGGTGTACCACAGGGATTGGTGCTAGGACCCTTGCTGTTTGTAGTGTACATTAATGATTTAGACGTGAATATAGGAGGTATGATCAGTAAACTCGCAGATGATACGAAAATTGGTGGTGTCATAAATAGTAAGGAGGAAAGCCTTACATTACAGGACGATATGGAAGGGCTGACAAGATGGGCAGAGCAGTGGCAAATGGAATTTAATCCTGCGAAGTGTGAGGTGATGCATTTTGGGAGGACTAACAAGGGAAGGGAATATACAATGGATGGTAGGACTCGAGGAAGTACAGCGGGTCAGAGGAACCTTGGTGTACTTGTCCATAGATCACTGAAGGCAGCAGCACTGGTATAAATATGGTGGTTAGGAAGGCATATGGGATACTTGCCTTTATTAGCCGAAGCATAGAATATAAGAGCAGGGAGCTTCTGATGGAGCTGTATAACACACTAGTTAGGCCACAGCTGGAATACTGTGTGCAGTTCTGGTCACCACACTATAGGAAGGATGTGATTGCACTGGAGAGGGTGCAGAGGAGATTCACCAGGATGTTGCCTAGGCTGGAGCATTTCAGCTATGAAGAGAGACTGAATAGGCTGGGGTTGTTTTCCTTAGAGAAGAGAAGGCTGAGGGGGAACTGATTGAGGTATACAAAATTATGAGAGGCATAGATAGGGTAGATAGGAAGAAACTTTTTCCCTTGGCGGAGGTGTCAATAACCAGGGGACATAGATTTAAGGTGAGGGGCAGGAGATTTAGGGGGGATTTGATAAAAAGCTTTTTCACCCAGTGGGTGGTTGGAATCTGGAATGCACTGCCTGAGGGGGTGGTATAGGCAGGAACTCTCACTTGAAACAGGAGCCAAGTGCTGGAAAATGGGATTAGAATAGATAGGTGCTTGATGGCCAGCGTGGACATGGTGGGCCGAAGGGCCTGTTTCTGTGCTGTATAACTCTATGAATCTATTAGGCTGCATTCGAAAGACACTAAGGAGCCCCAGCAAAACGGAAGTCACTGCAGTCAAAGGGAAATCCCTCCAGTGACTGGAGTCATCCTGACCTAAAGAAAAATAGTCATGATTATTGGGAGCCAATCATCACAGGTCCAGCAGCAGCCAGGAGGGCATCGGAATACTCCAATCTGGAGGTAACAAAAGCAGAGATGAGAGTTTCAGCAGCAAATGAACTCATGCAAAAGCAGAGATGGGCGATATTATGTATGAGGAAGTAGCCGGTCTCGTGGATGAATTGAAAACTCGGCTCAGAATCAAATATCATTGCATTCCTATATTTAAAATAATATAATCTATGTTTGCAGAATTTGTTATAACTGTATATCTATCTTTTATGCCGTAAAACTCGAATGGTACAATTGCACAACCCTGTGTAAAACCAAGCTACACTGTAATGCACCTTATGGCCACTGAAGGTCACTAATGTCCCGTCCTCAGAGATAACCTTCCTTTGCATGATTCGATTCCTAACAACGTTATCAAATAACGTTGTTTACGTTCACTACATCTGATTTTAATACTTTGATAAATACATATAGACAATTGTAACTATATCTGGGGTATTTTAAACACTGAACAACAATTCAAGCTAATTCTGGATTAGTTACATTCCGGGAATGAAGGTGGGGAATCCCGGCTACGTCATATGGTTTCAAGTCATATGATGAATACGGCGTGCATAGAATCTCCAATCCTGATTTTAAATATATTTTACAGCTCACTTCATACTAAACAGACTGTTACATAGTCCTATGGAATGATGAAGAGTATATTGGACAGTACAGTTAACTCTGACAGGCCTGGGGTCAAGGTATGAGTTACAAGCTGCAGCTCTCACTCCGACGTCATCACCCGCGGAGCATTGTGGTCCGAGATGAGGCGCGGATCATCCGAACCTGATAGCGGAAAGGCGGGGATCACACCCCCTTGTGATTGACAGGGACATCGCCGACTTGTTACTCGAGCCTGTTGCTGATGCAGTTCCTAGGGACCAATGATCACGTTTGAGGGGCGGGATCTCCTGTGCTCTCTCACACACACTTGCAGCTGCCGATAAAAAGCTGCGGCTCGCACGGGCGGCGTGGACGACCTTGACTACGGGAGTTGGTGGAAAGGTGAGGGCGCGTTTATGGCTGAAACTGGGTGAAGAATTGGAATAGAAGTAGTGTGACTTTGAAAGGTTTAGCGATGGCCACCGTGCTCCCAGTGAGCTGAGCCGGTGCGGCTGCGGTTCAGACAAGGACAGATCTCGGTCAGAGATTCAGCTCCTAATGCCCGGATCCTGCTGCTGCCTCTTGACCGCAGTCTGGCTCCAGGGGCCGGCGAATTGGGGAATCTTCACCCAGTCCATGTGAGGGAGGCGGCAGCTCTCCAGAGTGAATGGTTCCCCAGTCCTGGATCCATTAACCGGAACAGCAGCTTCTCTGTGCGCGGCCTGCGAGTGATTCACGTTTCAATGGGAAATGTGTTAGAAACTAGTCGAGCCGCTTGGTTTTCATCAGGATCGGTGTTGGAAGTTGCGCAACACGATCTTGTATCTTTGCTTTCATTTTCTGGTGGTTGTTGCCGGCTCCGGGCTTCATGTCATAGTGGTACAGAGGGAGAGCAGTCGGCCCATCGAGTCCATGCCAGCTCTCGAGAGCAATCCAATCAGTCCCATTCTCCAACTCTAACCCCGGAGTCCTGCAAGTTTATTTCCTTCCCTAATTTCCTTTGGGGAATTTAAAAGTATTCAGTTGGCCTTAAATGAGGTTAAATAGGCCAAATGGCATTAAATACTTTCTGCAAACTTACAAAATGACCTTTTTGTTATGAGGATATTCTGTAGCAGTGAGTCACAGAAATCTGCAATACTGAACGATATTCATATTTGGGTCCTTGACTTTTGTAATCCTCTCGACTAACTTACGTAATATCGATTTCGATATTAGAACTTTGCTCACTTCCGGAAGCCTGAATGGACAAGAACGGTGAGGCTGCTTCTCACTCTTAACTGGTGTAGAATGTCTCATTTCCGCTCATCCATGCGAATGGAAAATCCATTCAGAGTTTGAGGATGTTTAAAGGCATTTGAAAATCTGCAAGAATAGGATTTTTGTCTCGCGGTTTAGAATGACCTTCAGTTTGACCTTGAATCTATCTTCATATTTCAAGTGGTGAATGGTGATCATGTATGGTGAAATTTAAAGTTATGGATAAAAACGGATTGCAGCTTTCATGTAAAGATGATAGCTTTGATAACTTTATAAATTACTTTTGAGTATGAAGGAGCCAACCTCGAGCTCTTGTTACAGAACTGAAAGGGCCCTTTTCAAAATCACATGACATCCAATGTGACTAACTGTACTGAACTTTCCCATGTCCTTTTACACCTGTCTTTAGCATTTGACCATGCCAGCCTGTTCCAATGCTCTCTTCCTGTCACCCAGCTGGGTGGGTTTGCCTTTTGCATCGTTCTGTTCTTATTTGTCTAGTGTCTCAGAGAATTGCCTGCAATGGCTTTTCCTGCTCCTGTATCATCACCTCTGGAGTTCCTCCAAAGATCTATCCTTGGCCCCCTGCTATTTCTCTACATGCTGCTTCTTGGTGGCATAGAAACATAGAAAATAGGGGCAGGAGTAGGCCATTTGGCCCTTTAAGCATGCACTGCCATTCAATATGATCATGGCTGATCGTCCAAACTCAGTACCCAGTTCCTGCTTTCTCCCCGTATCCCTTGATTCCTTTAGCCCTATATCTATATCTAACTCTTTGAATATATTTAATGATTTGGCCTCACTGCTTTCTTTGGTAGAGATTTCCACAGATTCACCACTCTCTGGCTAAAGAAATCCCTCCTCATCATAGTCCTAAATGGCTTACCCTTTATCCTTAAATTGTGACCCCTGGTCCTGGACTGCCCTGCCATTGGGAACATCCTTCCTGCATCTAGTCTGTCCAGTCCTGTTAGAATTTTGTAGGTGACATCATTAAACATCAGGTTCCACATGTGCATTGACCCAGCCTGACCTTCCCATCACTTTTTTTCCACCCTTCCACTGTCTGATTTATCATGCTCATCTGACATCCTGTATTAGATAAGCAGAAACTTCCTACAATTAAACCAAAGGCATTGACTTCAGTAGCCACAAAATCTGTTTTCTGGCCACTGTCTGAGGCTGAATTAGACCATTCACAACCTTGCTGTTCTATTTGACCCCAAGGTGCACTTGCAAAACTGCCTGTTTCCACCTCTAACCTTGCCTGTTTCCAACCCCGTCTCTGTTTATCTGTTGAAACCCTCATTCATTGCTTTGTTAAATCTAGACTTGACTATTCCAGTGCTCTCTGGGCCAGCCTCTTATTTTCCACCCTCCATAAACTTGAATTTGTCCAAAACTCTGCCCATGTCCTGACTTGCATCCAGTCCCTTCCACATTTGTGTATGCTGACCCACGTTGGCTCCTGGTCTAGCAATGTCTCTTTTAAAATTCTCATTTTTTTTCAAATCCCTCTCTGGTCTCGCCTCTTTCCTCTTGATATCTGGGCCTAGTTTGATGTGAACTGCATGAGGAAGTCTCACTCTGCTTTGTTTTAGATTCAGTTTGGGCTTTCACACTAGATTTAGACTCAGTTTAGCAGCTGTCAACTTTCTGAACTATTGCTAAACTTGCGGACAGTGAACTCTCTGCTTGTCTGCATTCCTTGTCCTCACTTTCCACCCCATCAGCCTCCCGATCCAAAGGATCATCCTCGCCACTTCCGCCAGATCCAGCGTGATGCCACTACCAAATGCATCTTCCCCTCCCTTCCCCTGTCAGCATACCGAAGGGATAGTTCCCTTCGTGACATCCTCGTCCACTCCATTACCCCCCACCACCTCGTCCGCTTCCCACGACACCTTCCTCTGCAATCGCAGGAGGTACCTGCCCATTTGCCTCTTCTCTTCTCACTATCCAAGGCCCCAAACTCTCCTTTCCAGTGAAGCAGCCATTTACTTGTACTACTTTCAATTTAGTATACTTAATCGCTGCTCAGTGTGGTCGTCTCTACATTGGGCAGACCAAACGCAGATTAGGTGACCGCTTTGCGGAACACCTCCACTCAGTCCGTAAGCATGACCCTGAGCTTCTGGTTGCTGGCCATTTCAAACTCCCTTCCCCCCACCCCCCCACCGCTCTCATGCTCACATCTCTGTCCTGGGATTGCTGCAGTGTTCCAGTGAACATCAGCGCAAGCTCGAGGAACAGCATCTCATTTACCAATTGGGCACACTACAGCCTGCCGGATTGAACATTGAATTCAATAATTTCAGAGCATGACAGCGGGCCCCCCCCCCCCTTTTTTATGTTTAGTTATTTTTAATTTAGTTTGGTTAGCTTGTTTCGACTGTGCCTACCCACTTTTTAAAAAAAAAAAAAATTTTAATGTTTGCTTGGAGTGCTTTGTGCTTTACAGTCAATTTGCACCCTCTCTGTAAAAATGGTTTGTCTTTCACCACACCATTAACATACCGTTTGCCTTTGCTCCATGACCTTCTGGTCAGTTATTCTGTGACCTTGTCCTATCAACACCTCTTTTATTATCTCTAGCCCCACCCCCTGCTTTACTTGCTTAAAACCTTTTACATTTCTAATATTTGTCAGTTCTGATGAAGGGTCACTGACCTGAAACATTAACTCTGCTTCTCTCTCCACAGATGCTGCCAGACCTGCTGAGTATTTCCAACATTCCTTGTTTTTATATCACTGCTTCAAAAGTCTGAAATTAATAAACATTCCATGTTGGTGTTGCAGAGACTTCTTGACAAATTGGTGATGAATGCAGATGATTTTTAGATGCTGTGCCTTAATATAGTGCTTTTAATGGTTGAACTTTCACAATTGAAGGCAGAGCTGGTGTAGTGTTATTAATGGACATAGGCAGTGGTACTGTTTGACTCATACTTTCTCCTATTTTTTTTTTTCCTTCCCAAGCAATTACAGAGCAAAATGGGTGATGTAGAGAAAGGCAAGAAGGTCTTTATCCAGAAGTGTGCACAATGCCACACTGTTGAATGTGGAGGCAAACACAAGACTGGGCCAAACCTGTCTGGTTTATTTGGACGCAAGACTGGCCAGGCTGCAGGATTTTCTTACACGGACGCAAACAAAAACAAAGGCAAGTTGTGTTTTAGATGAAGATGACTGAGGTTGTAACTTGTATTCAGCAACTCTTGACAATTGAATCTATAGTTACATAAATTGGTTACATAGCGTGGTAAGGTATCTTAATAGATGCCTTGAATAGTCAGGCTTCAGGCTCTTCATTCTATGTCAGCTTTTGAATTGTTACCTAATGTTTGAACTAGCCTATAAATCAGTTTTTATATTCGGATTTGGAAATTTCATGCTTGATGAAAAAACTGTCAAATTGAATAATTCATTGTCATCCTCTTTGGCCGCCTTGTCTCGAGACAATGGGTAAGTGCCTAGAGGTGGTCAGTGGTTTGTGAAGCAATGCCTGGAGTGGCTATAAAGGCCAATTCTAGAGTGACAGACTCTTCCACTGGCGCTGCAGATAAAATTGGTTGTCGGGGCTGTTACACAGTTGGCTCTCCCCTTGCGCTTCTGTCTTTTTTTTTTTCCTGCCAACTAAGTCTCTTTGCCTCGCCACTCTTTAGCCTCGCCTTTGTGGTTGTCCACCAGCTCTGGTGATCACTGGCAACTGACTCCCACGATTTGTGGTCAATGTCACAGGACTTCATATCGCGTTTGCAGACGTCTTTAAAGTGGAGGCATGGACAGCCAGTGGGTCTGATACCTGTGACGAGCTTGCTGTACAATGTATCCCTGGGGATCCTGCCATCTTTTATGTGGCTCACATGGCCAAGCCATGTATATATGTATAATAATTCATTGTGGAAGTATTAAAACTGGTTGCTAGCTGTTCTTTTTAATGTGCAGATTGATCAGAAAATACTGATTAAGCCTAATTCAGACACTTGTGATGTGTTGGGGGTAGATAATTCTTTGTTTTGTTTTAAACAGCATTTATATGCTCTAAAAGTTTAAGAAACTAGAGCTGAATTAATGACTAAGAAAATGGGATTAAGATTTGCAGTTCAAGTGTAAAGATTGCATCAAATAAAACTTAAATTAATTTTCTTGGTGCTTTTGAAGTTTTAACATGACAATTGTTTTCAGCTTTCCTGTTATCTGGACATGTTAGCTTGTTCCAACTAGTCGTCTCTTTTTGTCTTGAGCTTTCCTGAACATCTGACTGCCTAGTTTTAATGATTTGATCTCCAATTTGCTTTCCACCGTGATTTCAAAGTAAACTGATGTACTGCAGTCAAAAACACACTGCCTGTAAATGTTGGCATATTTCTCAAGCAGTTGCATCTTTGAAGGCAGCAAATGCTAATCTATCTGGTAAACAGATCTTTTGATGCAGTGAGCATTGTTGGCCTTGAATGAACATTGCTAGCAAAATGTTTTCAGTAGTGACTTGTGAGAAGCAACTGTTCTATGAACAACTTGGCCTTTCCAAATGGTAGTTGCATGACCACTTCAAGTTTGAAACCTGTCTAGCAGCATTGCCATTTTGAATCTAGCCCATGTGGTGGTTGTACAGTTTCAGCACAATGACAAACTGTGAGCTGGCAGTCAGTTGAAGACTGAAGGTTGCCTCTTTGACAATTTACACACTGTACTAAAGCCAAGAGTAAGTTATTTTAAAATTAGATGTCTTGCAGTAGTTTGATATTACTTGGCTCTTAAGATTGCTTCTCACCCTTTTTGTTAAAAGCATTTTAAATAATTTAAGGCGCAGTAGAGCCTGCATCCTTGTATGGCTTAAGTGATATATCTATGAAACTTGCATCAGAGGGAGCACATATGAAGCCACTGCCTGTATATATACAACCCTATGTTCAGAAAGGCTATGTACTACTTTAAGCTATGAAATTATCCTGTCATTTCTTATTTTCATGCAGTGACAAATATTTATCTCAAACTGAAAGAACTTTTTGTAGTTAAAATTGACATGACTGAATAATTTTAAAAGTTAATGAATTGAGGCTCTTGCATGAAGATTTGCTTTTGCACAAATGAAATAAAATTAGTCATATCTTGCAATCTTACAGAAATAGAATGCTGAGGGAAGTCTAGAAATAGTGGAAGCTCTGACCCCTATCTTTGCACTAGGAGTTGTACTAGAGGACAGGAGGGTTCATGTACAAAAATCGCAAAACTACTGGACAGGTACAAAAAATTAGGTGACAAATGCAATGTTGACCTTCATATCAAGAGGTTAAAGTTGTGCAGAACTCTGGTTGGACCTCAGTTTGGAGGAGGGCATTCCATCCTAGGCACTGCACCCCAGGAAGGATGCATTGGCCTTGGAGGGACTGTAGTGCAGATTAACCAGAATGATAGTGGGTTGAGAAAGGTTAAATTGAGGACAGATTGCATTGACTATTCCCTAGAATATAGAAAATTTAAAGTGTGATGTCATTGAAATGTTTTAATTTGATTAAAGAATTTTATAGAGTAGATGGAGAGAAACTATTTCTTAGAGATGCGTCAATCTGGGTTGTTGCCAAAAAACACTTCAAAGCGTAGTTGAAATAAAACGGTACAGCAGAGTCAGCGTGGTTTTATGAAGGGTAAATCGTGTTTGACTAATTTGCTAGATTTCTTCGAAGCTGTAATAAGCAAAGTGGATAATGGGGATCCTGTAGATGTAGTTTATCTGGACTTCCAGAAGACATTTGATAAGGTGCAGCACAAAAGGTTAATACACAAGGTAGGTTCACGTGGGGTTAGGGGCGATTTTATTGGCTTGGATAGAGGATTGGCCGACCAACAGAAAACAGTCGGGATAAATGGGTCTTTTTCTGGATGGCAAGATGTAACTAGTGGGATGCCACACTGTTCGGTCCTTGGGGCTCCAACTATTTACAATCTATATAAATGACTTGGATGCAAGGATAGAAGGTACTGGAGCCAAATTTGCAGTTGACACTAAAATAGGTGGGACAGTAAGTTGCAATAAAGAAATAAAAAATGGATATGGATAGATTAGATAAATGGGCCAAAATTTGGCAGATGGATTTTAACGTGGCTAGGTGTGAGGTTATCCAGTTTGGTCTGAAGCATAGAAAGGCAAATTATTATCTAAATGGAGAGAAACGTCAGTGCTTCGGTGCACAGGGATCTGGGTGTCCTTGTGCATGAATTGCAGAAAACTAGTTTGCAGGTACAGCAGGTGATAAGGAAGGCAAATGGAATTTTGGCATTTATTGTTAAAGGAATAGAGTATAAAAGTAGGGAAGTGTTGCTGCAACTGTGCAAGGCATTGGTGAGACTGCACCTGGAGTATTATATACCGTTTTGGTCCCCTTGAGAAAGGATGTAGTTGCATTGGAGGCAGTTCAGAGGAGGTTCACTAGATTGATTCCAGAGATGGGGGGGCTTGTCTTATGAAGAGAGATTGTGCAGTTTAGGCCTTTACTCTGGAGTTTAGAAGAATGAGAGGAGATCTAATTGAGGTATATAAGATGATTGGCAAAGTAGACATAGAGAGGATGTTTCCTCTTGTGGGGCAATCTAGAACGAGAGGTCATAGTTTTAGGATAAGGGGTAGCAGATTTAAAACAGATGAGGAGAAATTACTTCTCTCAAAGGGTCGTGAATCTGTGGAATTCACTGCCCCAGAGTGCAGTGGATGCTGGGACATTGGATAAATTTGAGGAGGTAGACAGATTTTTAATTAGAAACAGGTTGAAGAGTTATGGAGAATGGACAGGAAAGTGGAGTTGAGGCCAAGGTGAGATCAGCCATGATGGTATTGAATGGCGGAGCAGGCTCGAGGGGCTGAATTGCCTACTCCTGCTGCTAGTTCTTATGTTCACAGACAGCAGGCATTTGGCCCATCAAGTCTGCACCAGCTCTTTCAAAGAGCAATCCAGTTAGTCCCACTTCCTGATTCTTGCCCCATATCTCTGTAATATTTTTGGCTGCGTTTGCTGACAATGCAACCACTAGATGGCACTGCACTGGCACATGTGCAAATGCAGCCTGTTCCACTAAAACATTACAGCCTGCGACTGTTCAGGCAGCTGCCAGGACTAAAGATGGCACTGCTCAAACACAAGGCGACGTAAACCCGCGAGGGCGGAGAAAAGAGCCGGGGCGGGGGGGGAGAAGGAGAGCGCACCTGCTGCCACCAAGGTCTTCGGCTGCTCCCTTTTTCCCCCCGCACTCTTCCCCTGCTTCACCGTGTTACACGATGTCATCTGCGCATGCGCCAAGTCCTGGCAATGCGGAATGCCGCGCATGTACGGAGAGCAGGAGCTCATTCGTGCATGTGCGCAGTCTGATGACATTGGCAGCCACCTGCGTTGTCAAGAATCACTTTGAATATTTTTCTCCAACAGGAAGTTGGATACTATTAAATCTGTTGCCACCACCCTTTCAGGCAGTCCATTCCAAATCATAACCTCTCATGGTGTGATCTCTTTGCCTTCTGGTTATTGACCCTTCAGCCATGGGAAACGGTTTCTCTGACTGTATCTAACCTCTATCAAATCTCCTCCCCTTGTCTGCTCCAAAGAGAACAACCCAACTTCTCCAGCCTGTCCACGTATCTCTAATCTCCCATCCCTTGAACCATTCTAATAAATCTCTTTTGTACCTTCTCTCCAAATTGATGCCCAGAACTGGGCACGTAGCCCTGCTGCTGCTGCCAAACTAGTTTTTTTTTTAATGTAGGTTTAGCATAACTTCTGTCTTTAACTTATCATTTAGCATGTATTATTTTCCCCATTCTACTAAAATGTATCACCTGTCAACTTTCTACCAGCTTAGTCCTCTTGAAGTCTTACTTTGATTACTACACTTCAAATTTGTGCCCTGTACCCAAGTCCAAGTAAGTAATGTACATCAAAAGCAGTAGTTGTCCTAGTACTGAACCTCGATCACCACTATATACCTCCCTCCATTCACTACAATTTTTTTTCTATGCCTTAGCCAATTCGGTATCCATATTACTACTCTTTATCACGTGGCCTTCAATTTTGCTAACCAGCCTAACGGTGTGGTAACTGAAGTTTCCCCAAAAAGCTGAGGGTATTGAAAATTTTTTAACCCCGGTGAATAGATTTTTGGGCAAGAGTATTAAAGGTTACAGAATCAAGGCATGGAAATGAATGCAAATCAGTTATCTAGTTGAAAGGTGGAACAGTCTTGAGTGTCTGAATGACCACCTCCTCCTAATGAGGATTGCCTATGTTTAAAGGGGGGGGGGGGAACAGGTAACTAGACCAGTGAGCATAACCTCAGTAGTGGGTAATATTCTTGAAGGAAACATGGGTAACAAATTTGAAGTTGGCATTCTGCCTACCACACAAATGAGTAATGTGCATGGATTTCAGTGCTGGTACAATGTCAGGTACAAATTGCTGTACGTATCAACGACTGGCAGATCATATCAAACAGCATTTCCCTTCGGCTGTTCGCAATAGGCAGAGTACTGACTACTCAATCAGCCCATACTTGCAAAAGTCACAACGCAAAGTCTAACGGATGTAATTCCGCGATTGGACAGTACTTACTGAACCAATCCCAAGTGTGTTAAGAATTACATTATCAGTCAGGCTTGCAATGTAGCTCACTTGCACTTACTAGAAGCTACATATATTCATATGCAGGGACCTGTCCTCTGCAGGCAAAAGGGACGTGTCCAAGCTTTGTGCCTTTTTTTTTAATTAAATGAAAGTATAGGGGGACAATATCTCCCTGCTGCATTCTCCATGGAAATGCCTCAACAGTTGGCACCCTTTTGCTCATTTCAGTATAAATTGTTGCTCCGTTTGAAATTTGGCTTTCTTACATTTGTCCTCATGAGTGCAAGACAAAAATCTTTGACAGCATGTCTTTTTTTTTTTGCAATGCTCAAGTTCTATAGTACCAAGTGACCGATTTGTTAGTTATTTAAAGAAATAATGCTGTGCTTCTGTAGACTTTCAAAGGCATTGCACAAGTTGATATAGGACCCTGGTATTAAGCTCAGTATGAAAGGGATTATGGCAGTGTTGATAGGAATTTTATTTCTCTGAAGGACAAAAAAATCTTTGGGATGTGTTGATTTTTTTTTATGTCAAGTCAGTTGTCCAGCTTGATGGGACTTCCCTCATTTGATTCCACATCCAACAATAGTTTCTACTCCTGAACAGTTTTCCCTGCCCCCCCCACCCAAAGTTCATCCAAGATGCTGCCCTGTACCCTTATCTACTTGGAGCAACATCATCTGAAGACATGGGGTCAGCTTCCACATGTATGCCCTAGCTCTACCTCCACTGTCTCTCTTGATCCCTCCATTGCCTCTGAGGAAAAATGCTTGTCTGTCTTTTCCAAGACTGGATGTCACGGCTTCCTCCAGTTAAACATTGGGATGACTGCAGCTATAATCTTTGGTCCCCATTGTAACTGATTCCATAATCTCTCTGCAGTTATTGTTTTGGATTGTTTATGCCCTCTGTGTTTGATTCAACCCAAGCTGAATTTCCATCCTTTTTTTTAATAAAAGATTACTGACTCATTTCACCTTTTGTAGCATTCTTAAGTACATGCAGTGGATGCAAAGTGAGCTTATGCTAATGACATGTTGAACAATCAAGATCTAGAATATATACTTTAGAGGTGATACATTGGCCTAGTGAAGGGACAGTCCAGTGATTATTCACCTAGCTAGAGGAGTGAGCTATGATGAACTAAGTAAACATGGATTGATTTCCCAGGAATAAAAAGTAACTGATTTTTAAGGTATCAATGACGAAATTGCACATTAAGAAATTACTTTGCAACCAACTTGAAGATGCATATCGCTAACTTATTTCTTGAACACATTGTCACTTTCATGTTTGGCCCTAAATTCACTGCTTTTGTGGTATGCAATTCCATGGATACCTTTCATGACCTTGCTTAAGTGAGTATCCCTGTTTGAAGCTGCTTGGACCACCAATGTCATTAGAACATTCAGCAGTGGTTTCTGGATAGTGATCAGGTGTAGGAGCTGTGGCTTCCTATAAGCAAGGGATACTCCCGCCAACTGCAATGCCTCTACTCCCATTCCCTCTGCTGATGAGGCCTGTTTCTGCATGGCTCTTGCTCGTGATGTAAACCTGTTGAACCATGAGGACGGCCTTCCATTTCTTGAACATCTGTTTTATTGGGGGAGGAGAGGAACACTTTCTTGTATTTTTTTCATTTTGATAGAGAAGATGGTGCTTATGTTGTCTTTTTCTTTGTAGGTATTACCTGGGATGAGGAGACACTCCGGATTTATCTCGAGAATCCAAAGAAATACATCCCAGGAACAAAAATGATCTTTGCAGGTCTCAAGAAGAAGAGTGAGCGTGAAGACTTGATAGCTTATCTCAAATCTGCCACAGCCAAATAACTGTCAGCCACAGTATCTGCCGCCTTATTTATTGATGGATAGATTTGTCTCCTGATTGAGCAACCTGGAAATAGTGGTACTATTAATGTTGCAGCTGAATTTTTAATTATCTAGTTTTTACCATGTGTGTCCTGTTCATGGTATTCTCTACCATTCTGTAACACAGTACTGTTCAGTTTTAAACTTCAATCACTGACCCTTTCTACTAAGAATAAAAGGGACTATCAATCACCCACATTGTTTCTGTTCATTACACTGTCACTAGTGGTGTAGTATATTCAATTGTGTGGCGCAGTGGTTAGCGGCGCAGTGGTTAGCACCGCAGCCTCACAGCTCCAGCGACCCGGGTTCAGTTCTGGGTGCTGCCTGTGCAGAGTTTGCAAGTTCTCCCTGTGTCTGCATAGGTTTCCGCCGGGTGCTCCGGTTTCCTCCCACAGCCAAAGACCTGCAGGTTGATGGGTAAATTGGCCATTGTAAATTGCCCCTAGTGTAGGTAGGTGGTAGGGAATATGGGGTTAATGTAGGATTAGCATAAAATGGGTGGTTGTTGGTCGGCACGGACTCAGTGGTCCGAAGGGCCTGTCTCAGCTCTAAATAAAAAAAATAAATAAATAAAAATAAACTATGGTGGAGAAGATTATTAATGTACTAACTTTGTTTGGGTTCTCTGTCCTCCACTCTCATTGAATTCCCAGCTAAAACTATTGGAGTAAAGGCCAGCTGCTGCTAAGAATTGGAGGTTGCTTCAACTGAACCATTTTCAACATCTGGGAATCTCTGGAACAAGTACTAATTACCTCTCTAGTTGGGAAATGGGAAAGAAAGATAGTTATTCAGATATCTAACAGATGAGTAGTTGTATATCTCAAATTTAAAAGTAAAATATCAATCTTTTTTTCAGCACCACAGACAGTGCTTGAAAGCTGTTGCACTATATTTTACAACATGAGATTTGATGCTCTTCAAACATAAGCATTTGTTTGCATGGTGCGTTCTACAGAAAGTTACTCCACAAATGGTGCAAACTGCATTTCAGATTATGCAATCACCAGAAAAGTTGATATTTTAAGATACGAGTACTAAATCTTGTGCAGCTTTAAGCACTACCTGTTGTATTTGACACGTGCATTGTATTCTTAATCCCAAATTGGTGATTTTTTTTCCCCTTAAGGCGTTGGGTTTTTCCCCCCAAACACAAGTACTTGAATGATCTATGCCTTGCTAATATCTGTAGAAATGCTGTCCCCTATCTCTAATCACTGGGTGGCAAATGAGTTTGACAAACTTGGTACATGGATTTATATATTTAAAAAATCATGATGGGAAAAATGTTAATTTATTACCTTTTTTCTAAACACTTTAGAGTTAATGTGCTAAATGGCTATGAATATTACAAAAAGCACAAAGTTAAATAGTGTCCATATCATGGAAGCTTTCATGGGGAACTTTGGAAGTTGTATACATTAGTTGGGTATTTCCCCTGCAGTTCTTGCATTTCCAGGCATATGTAAATAAAATAAATATAGGAGGTAGCAAATTTGAAAAATCTTGTTTTTAGTTGTCTTATTGCTACTAGTATGTCTTTAATTTAGTGCTCTTTCTAATAAACTGACTTCCACGCAAGGTAATCTCTCATCAATTAATATACTGTGGTACCATAGCTTTTATATAAATGCTATTTGTTTGGGTGGTAACCATTATTAGTAGTCCAATGGATTTTTCCCTACAGCTTTTTCATTTTGATTTAGAATAGATGGATAATGTTTTTGACTTATCTGATCCTTCGTGTGATAGATGTTCTAGAGTCACAGACCAGAAACGTTAACTCTGCTTCCCTCTCCACAGATGCTGCCTGACCTGAGTATTTCCAGCACTTTTGTTTTCATTTCAGATTTCCAGCGTCTGCAGTATTTTGCTTCTTATTATGTGATATAACCCAGTTGTGTTCACTGCTTTTGACCATGAGTTGATCAACGGTACAAATGCACCATTTTCACCTTTAGTGGTCAAAGTAGCAATTCAAACAGGTGTTCAAGTTTGAGTCATTCTAGGCCTTCATTATATCACTTGTACATTGATTAGTGAGTGAAAGACCAATATCTTATGTGGATAGACAACATATTCAATAAATGTCCCAATCTATACGATTGAATGCCCAATAAAACCACAGGAATAGTGCAATGAAGGGTGCATGCTAGCAGTCTGGACACAACAGACTTTGATTCATACAATTTTTTAAAAAGTGTAGGAGGTTCACATGAGTTCTGTGGCATACTCCCTCCACACCAGTATCCCAAGGCTGAGGTCTGCTTGTTTCAGAGACTAGTTTCTCATCTTTAGGAGTACTTGCCGCAATTTAAATTTTGTTTAAATTCAAAACAAACTCAAAGTTAATAGAATCAGCAATTTGCAGTAGTGATTTACTTGTAGGTTGGTTTGTTTAAATCTTTCACTCTAAGATAAAAGTTCAAGACGCAAAGGTAACTACTTAATGATTACCTGGAATAGTCTTCACAGCACTGTAAAGGAGCAGGGCCTCAACCATTGAAAGCTATGATAGTGTATGAGCTAGGTGGACCAAATGGCTGTCATATATTTTGATTGTGTAACAATTAATTTGCAATTGGATATAGTCAAAACTACTACCTTTGAACCTTGAACAAAACAATAGGGAAGTACAAACTTACGAGTAACATTATGCAGGCTTATGCCACCTGCTGGCAATAGGGGTTCAGTGGACTCTGTCCTCATCCTCCAGATAATATTGTGACTCAAACTGCTTAAGATCTATATTACCATGCAATGTGGCTATTGCATGCTTTCATTGCATTATACAGTATATTTACCAAATTATTTCTACCTCAATTTTTCATGTGATTGGACATTAAATATTTGATTCAAATTTGCTAATTGTAATGCTGTGCATCTTAAATAAGGCTAACCATGTTAAAGGAGTAAAATATCCTTCAGTCAAATTTCTTCCCCCCACCTCTTGCTATTACTATATCCTGTGACCAACACTCAGAACCATCAATATATTAGATCTTTCAGTTTATCAATGAGGAGCCTTGTTAAAAGCACCAACCCTGAATAATTTGCTCTAATCATAAACCAATTGAATTTCTCTATACTTTTTGGAACAAAATGCTAGTCATATTTCCCCTATTAAATATTGGCTCATTTCATAATTTTGTCACGTTCTTACAATTGCAGGGGTTACTATAGATAATGTTCTAGCTCAATGATATTGTCCTTTATGTAGAACCCTCAACCATGGTTGACACATGTTGCTCAATGTCTTCAGATGACAAAACCTGCAGGTGTAACTATAATCTGATCTGAATATTTTGTCATTCACACATGCCTGATCTTTTTAAAGATGAACTGAGAAAGCAACTGGTGAGATAAAGCCAGATACTATGTAGCTTTCATTCACACCAAGTAAAAAAAAAAAAAAAATACAATTTTTATTTTTTCAATCATCGGGCTGGCAGCTTTTAATCCCAGCAGCGCCACCGCAATCGGTGGCCACTGCTGGGACTCCAGGCCAGCCGAAGATATGGAGCCAGGAACGCAGGTAAGCTTGGTTTGCCTCGCCGGGGGTAATCGGTCAGGCCCTGACTAGGCAAGGGTGGTCGTTTGGGAAGAAGGGGTGTGTCTTGGGTCCTTGGGGGTGGGTGTCAATTGGCACCCTTTGCCCATTTGTCAGGGCCCACCCCAGGGGAGCTGAGAGGCCACCAGCTTTCACTGGGCAGCCTTTCCTGGCTCCAGGACACCCGTTTGCCGTGGGTAAAATCCCCACGGAGGTGGGCAAAGGCCCTTAAGTGGCTGTTAATTGGCAACTTAAAGGGCCTTGATTTGCCTGTTTGCTGCCGCCACCCCCCCTCAAACTATGTAAAGTGGGGCAGAGGCAGGATTGGGTGAGGAAGGCCTCCAAGAGCCTACTGCTCCATTTTACCCCACCTCTGCCACCATCTGGGGTGGTGTAACATTCCGGCCTAGCTTACAACTTCATTTTTTTTTAAAGAAATGAAGGAATTTAAATTCCACCAGCTGCCATGGTGGGATTTGAACCTGTGTCCCCAGGTTATTAGTAGGCCATAAATAAAAACATGCTGGAAATACTCAGCAGGTCAGGCAGCAGCTGAGGAGAGAGAAGTAGAGTTGACGTTTCAGGTCTGCCTTTTGCTTTTATTGCATTAGTATGGGTCTCTGAATTACTAGTTCAGTGACCTTATGTTATGCCACAGCCTTTCCTACAGAGCAAGTTATGAAATTAATCAATTCATCTTTTGTTTGAGAACTCTTAATTCATGGCTATTTACAAAGATTGTTTATGCAGTTACTAAGCAAATCGCTTAATTGTTTTCCAATTTTTTTCACCAGTAAGGTGCACATTTCTCCCAATTCCAAACCACACCACAGCTTGCTTTTATAGCAGGAGAACAGGAAAAGTCCAAGAGATTTATTCCCTGTTGCCAGATGAAAGTTCATCGAACTATGAATTGACTAAAAATGCCATCCTCCGGGCACATGAGCTAGCACAGGAAGCATACTGCCAAAAATTCCAAACTCTCCAGAAACAAGCTGATCAAACTTAGCTGGAGTTTGAGAGGTGCAAGCAGCTGGCTTTTGACCAGTGGTTAAGGGCCCTTGAAGTGCAACCCAGATATGAACACTTCAGAGAGGTGATTCTATTTGAGGAGTTTAAAAACTCTTTTCCCCCTCTCTATAAAGACCCATGTGGAAGAGCAGGAAGTGCAAAGAGCAAGGCAAGCCACCGTTCTGGCTGATGAGTTTGCTCTCAGACAAGTCCATACCCCAAGAAAAAACCTTTCCTAGTCACCCCCACAACCCCAAAAAGGAAAAGTGGCAGGGTTTATCCCTATGTAATCTATTTGTGTGGGGGGGGGGTGGGGGGTTCTTGTGTGACTGTGGGCGTGGATGCATAGTGTATTTTAGTAATTTTTAATTGGTTTAGAGTGTTAAGGTTAATAAACTTACATTCTTCTTGTTTAAACTCAAGAAAACCTGTATGATTGGCTCATTTGTAATTAGAGGAACAGGAGCAAGTGCTCACTTTAGGTGGTAAGTTAAATTAGTGTGTTAAGATAAACCTGGTGCGGTCAAACCAGAAAAGGGGCGAAAGGGGAACCTGAGACCCTTTCCTCACCTGGTTGTAACATTACTCTGGGTGTTACAGTTGCAGAGTGACTCTGGCTTTGAGTCACATGACTGTATCTTGGTGCTTAGCTCATTAACATACAAAGACCTTTAATGGGACATCACTTAAAGGTAATCATATAAAAATTGGCTGCATTTGCTGACGATGCTACCGCTAGGTGGCACTGTTGTGGCACATGTGCAAATGCAGCAGTCTATGTCACAGTCTGACTTTAGGCAGCTGCCAAGATTAAAGATAGCACTGCTCAAATAATCACATGGAGGCAACCTAACACAAACATGGCAGCACACAATGGCCGGAGTGGGCCGGAGCTTGGGGGGGAGGGAGCGGCAAGGGAGGAAGAGGAGAGGGGGGGAAGCAGAGGGAGGAGGAGTGTGTTTTTCTGCGCATGAGCCCTAAACTTGTAACAGCAAAAGTCATACCGGCCGGTCCCCCCACCCGGTGACACAAAGGTCTTCGGCCGCTCGCTTCCGGCCCCCTCCATCCAGCCGTTCCCTCCAGCTGCAGATTCCCCCATCCAGCCGCTTTCTCCCCTACTTCTCAACTGTACTTAAGGCATTGCAGCCTTTTGCATTCCTCCTCTTCAGGTGCTTCTGTATTTAAATCCCTCCCACTACACCCTTACCCACCTCTCGATCTCCCCCCTGCCACAGCACAGTTGAATATCTGAAGTGCAGTTGCAAAGTTGGGAAAATAGCATCAAAAACCTCAACAATTCTGAGTTTAATTATTAAGAAATTTTATTAAGTACATGAAGCATTCGAGGCACTGCTGTGCATGGATACTTGAGTGTTGTGTCGCCTGCATTCCTGTGAGACAGACAGGCCGAGTCTCTGCTATGCACAACTAAAGAAATTGTTCCTGGAGAGCCTTGTGGTGAATGAACGCGTGGCTCTCTATTCCACTACTGTATTGTCCATGTGAAGAAGGCAAAGTCACAAGAGTCTGAGCTCAGTCTATTCTTGGTGAATGTTCCCCAAGTGCATCCCAATGTGCATTCCCAATTCATCCATAAATGCAATGTTCTTTCCACATCGCGATAAGCTCCGCAGCATGATCCAGTTGCCTTCGTTGTTTGAATGCTGACCTTAAGTCTCAAGGATTGTTTTCTCGAGGGCATGTTTTACATGAAAAGAAATAAAGAAAATCAGTGTCAGAGCTTCCCTCCCTCCATCCACTGAAATTACTGTTGTGCACACCTTTTAAGTTCTGCACGAAGGCACCAATTGATAACATCGCCAATGAAGCACTTATTACCCACCTCAGATGCAGGAATCAGCACATCCTTGCATCCTCTCCTTCACTGCTTCTGTTGCTTGAATGCTGTCCTTAAGTCTCAAGGATTGTTTTCTCGAGCATGTTTTACATGAAAAGAAATAAGGAAAGAACATCAGTGTCAGAGCTTCCTTCCCTCCAATGAAATTACTGTTGAGCATGCTTTATGTTCTGCAGCAAAGGCATGTACTTGTAACACCGCCAATGAATCACTGTACCCACCTCAGCTGTAGCAGTCAGGATGATGTTACTGCCCCTATCTCGTGATGGTTCAATGCTGTTCTCAGGGAAAACATGAATGATGTGAGGGTGCTGGAAAAAGAAGCACATTTCTTTTGGACTATGAACATAAAGCAGGCCATTTAGCCCAGATGTTCTCTGATAGTGGTTGTGCTACTCCTGCGTCTTTCCATCCGCTCCCATATAATCCTGCCTACTACTATCAGCATCACCTTCCATTTCTTTCGCTCTTATCTACCTTTGCCTTAAAGCAACATTGAGGATGGAGAATGGTGTGGCTGCACTCCCACCTCACCAGTTGTGTACACAGCAAAAGCATTCACATTTGTGCTACCACTGGACACGGCTTGCTTGTTTCTTTTAGTGCTCAGTCTCTTCTTGCTAAATATTCCCCAAGTGCTTGAGCCCTTTGGGTGCCCTCTCTGCTTGACAGGCAGCAGCTGGCAATTGCGGAGTCTCACAAGGCTCTGCATAGTTGTTTCAAGGGCTGATGGAGAAACAGGCGGCTGTGTGTCCAAGTGCTCTGATCGGTGCAGGAGCAGGTGGCTGTGTGTCCATCTGCACTGCTCTGATGGGTGCAGGAACAGAGCAACTTACAACAGGGACTGGAGCACATGTACTGCCTGCACACAGCCCCATCAATGGAAAGGATTTTAGTGCGGTGCAGTGGACTGGAGCACATCCAGTGCCCCAGACAACGGAAATGTTTTCAGAGCAACTTACCTTGGAGCAATCTCCTCTTTATAATAAAAATGAAGCAGACTGAAATCTCCAAAACGACTAAATAATTGCGAGAAAATGCCTGACGAATCCTCTCCTCCTTCCACTTTCAGAAACTTGCGCCAAAGCTTGACGCATGCGTGAATATCCGAGTGTTGATGCATGCGTGAATACCGCATAAAGCGCATGCGCAGAGGCCGACCAGGCGTGTTGCCCGAAGATGCACACGTCACGCAACGACGTCATCGGCGCATGTGCTAACCAGTCCTGGCAAACCGGAACGCAGCGCATGCGCAGAGAGCAGGAGACCGTCTGCACATGTGTGCACCGTGGCGCAGCCTGATGACATCAATGGCAGCCAGCGTTGTCAGGAATCACTTTGATAAAAATTAGGACCACTACTTTTTGATGTATATTAATGAATTGTATTTGGATGTACAAGGCATAATTGCAAAGCTTGCAGATGATACAAAACATAGAAATGTAGTAAGCTTTGTGGAGGATAGTAACATATGCTAGGAGGAGATTACGGGACTGTTGAAATGGGCAGACACATGGCAGATGCAAATTAGCACAGAAGTGTGAAGTGATGCATTTTGGTAGGAAGAATGAGGAGAGGTAATACAAACTAAATGGTACAATTTTGTGGGGGGCATGGGAACAGAGTGATTTGGGTGTGTACAAAGGCAAGTAGACAGGTTGATAAGGTTGCTAAAAATGCATATGAGATTCTTGGCTTTATAAATATAGGAATAGAGTACAAAAGCAAGGAAGCTATGCTAAACCTTTATATATCACTGGTTAGGCCTTCAGCTTGAGTATTGTATCTAATTCTGGGCACTTTAGGAAGTATGTCAAGGCCTCAGCAAAGGTGCAGAAAAGATTTAGATTTAGAGATACAGCACTGAAACAGGCCCTTCGGCCCACCGAGTCTGTGCCGACCATTGACCACCCATTTATACTAATCCTACACTAATCCCATATTCCTACCACATCCTCACCTGTCCCTATATTCCCCTACCACCTGCCTATACTAGGGACAATTTATAATGGCCAATTTACCTATCAACCTGCAAGTCTTTTTTGGCTGTGGGAGGAAACCCACGCAGACACAGGGAGAACTTGCAAACTCCACACAGGCAGTACCCAGAATTGAACCCGGGTCGCTGGAGCTGTGAGGCTGTGGTGCTAACCACTGTGCCGCCAGAACAATAACAGGGCTAGTGGAGAAACCACAGAAATTGGAGTTAAGAATATAAAAACAGAATTAATCGGAGCAGGAGTAGGCCATTTGGCCCATCAAGCCTGATCTGTCATTCAATATGCCTATTGGCTGATCTTCTACCTCAACTTCACCTTCTTGCACTATTCTCCTAAGAGCAGAGAGGTTAAGGGGAGGTTTCCACAGTGTTCAAATTTGTGAAGGGTATTGATCGAGTAAATAAGGAGAAACTGTTTCCAGTAGCAGAATGGTCAGTAACCAGAGGACACAGATTTGAGGTCAATGACAAAAGAACAGAGGTGACATGCGAAGAAATTTAATAGGCGGTGAATAGTTATAATCTGGAATACACTGCCTGAAAGGGTGGTGGAAACAAATTCAGCAATAACTTTTAAAACAAATACTTGCAAGGGAAGAATTTGCAGGGCTGTGGGAAAAGGACAGGAAAGTGGGACTAATTAGATAACTGTTTCAAAGAGACGACACAGGCATGATGGGCCGAATGCCCTTCTTCAGTGTGATATCATTCTGTATCATTCTATGAAACACAAAATTCAATCCCTAAAACACCAGTAAAAATTTGAAAGTACCATGTTAGAAAGTGGAATTTGATTTATTCAGGTACCACATATCAGTGACACTGATAATACAATGCAAGTTACATGGTATAACAGCACTGTTTCTATTAAACAGCGTATCTAGGGTACATTATAGACCATCAGCTCAGCACCAAGGATGAAGACCATTTGCTCCACGAAGAAATATTAACCAGCAACAGTGAAGGAACAGCAATCTATTTCCAAGTGAGAATGGTGTGTGACTTGCAGAGCAACTTACAGGTGGTGGGGCTGGATTTTATAGAGCCTTTGATGCCAAGATCCGTGGCGGGGGGAGGGCATGAAGATTGCCCTGGATGAGGCCCACCACGGACCTCCAGGTTGTATGAATCTATTCTACCCATGTGATAGTTATTAGCATTGATAATATTGATGGCTGAGTAATAAACTTGCATTTGGACAACACACTCAAACCTGAATCATGAGGAATCATTTCATTGTATTTAAGGATTTTCTGGGACGTGTTTGCTGACAACACCACCACTAGGTGGCGCACTACTGCCACATACGCAATTGACTGAAACATCACTGTGACATCTCAGGCAGCTGCCAGTAATAAAGATGGTGCTGCTCAATTTAGCACAAAATGCAAACCCCCTTCCTGCTTCAATGCCCACTGATCTATTCGTCACTCCCGACTGATTGACACTCCGTCCTGTTGCTCCCAACTGCTCGCCGCTCCCTTCCGCTTGATCCACCCCCATTCGCCACTCAGCCCTCCTGCTCGCCACTTACTCCTCCGTTCGCTCGCCACTTGATCCCCCCATTGCTGCTCAGCACCCCGCTTGTTTCTTCCCCCCCCCACTCGTTTCTCCCGGCTCCGCCGCTCGCTCGTCATGTGGTGGTGTAAACTGTGTAGTGACATCAACAATGTAAGTGCATGGTGATGTCAGCATGGGCATGCGTGGATTAATGCTGGCAAACTGGCAAATGTGAATGAACTTGAGATAACACAGGCCATCGGCCTGCGTTGCCCGGAGACACAGTGGGCTGGATTTTATTAGCGTGCCACGCTTTGCGGCGGCGCACTTTGAACTCGGCCGCCTTCTGACACGGAAGTGCCGCTGCCGAGCCCCCGCGATATTATACACGGGGGCTTATTTAAATAGAGGTGGCGGAGCAGCTGCCCTTGATGATGCATCGGGGGTGGCCGCTGCATCCCTGACAACGGCGTACAGCGCCACCGTGCAGGTGCCAGCGCCATTTTTAAAGTGCTTCAAGCTATTCAATAACGTTTTAATAATTAAAGGTCCCGATCTCCAGTAAATAAAAATAAAAGTTTATTTCAACTCTAAATCCTGTCTCCCACCCCATAATGGGTAATCTATCTACAAATTGCCCTCTCTCCCCGTACTAAACTGTTAGCGATGTCCCAAAACCTCCCCCCACCAAAATTTGTTCCCTTTGACCCTCGACCCCTTCCCACCATCTCCTCCGCCAATAAAAATTGTTTTCCCTGTTCCCCCATCCATCCCCCCCATCAAAATTTTATTCCTCCCCCCTCCCCACCAGGTTCTTGCCTTGGAACGCCATACGGAGTTCCGAAGGCGCGCAAGTTGCGTTCGGAAGCCGTAAAATCGCCGTGGGACGGCTGCCGTCAACAGGTAAGTTCATTTACATCTAATGTTTGATAATTTAAATATTTAGATAAAGGCCCCCACCCCGCTTGGCAGCGGCGGGTGCCGCACCAACTTCCCCCTGCCGCCGGTAAATATGCAGGGGCCCTTCTCGACATCAGTGGTCGAGGCGGGGCTCTCCCTGCAGAATTTTACAGGCCCCCGATGCGTCAAGGGGCTAGTAAAATTCAGCCCAGGATCACATGAGGAATTCATGCTATAGTTTGCTAACAGATTATATGTGCTGCAGTAGTATGACCAGGAAGAAAATTGCAGAAAATACCTGTGGGGAATTTTATGCTCTCCCCGTGGCAGGTTTGGAGGTGGGAAGAGCATGTAATTGAGTGGGATGGTGGCAAGAGGACCCTGTTGCCTTCTCCCCTCTGCTGAAATTAAGTCCGAGCGGGAAGCCCTGTGAACGGCTTCCCACTCTACTGCGAATTGAGACCCTTAAGTGGGCAATTAATAAAAACAGAAAGTGCTGGAAATACTCAGCAGGTCTGGCAGCATCTGTGGAGAGAGAAGCAGAGTTAACGTTTCAGGTCAGTGACCCTTCTTCAGAACTGACAAATATTAGAAATGTAACAGATTTTAAGCAAGTAAAGTGGGGGTGGGGCAAGAGATAACAAAAGAGAAGGTGTAGATAGGACAAGGTCACAGAATAGCTGACCAGAAGGTCATGGAGCAAAGGCAAACAATATGTTGTGTTGAAAGACAAAGCATTAGTACAGATAGGGTGTTAATGAACTGAAAATTGAACAGCCACAAGCACAAACATGAAAAAAAACAGTGGATAGACACAGTCGAAACAAACTGAACTAAAATAAAATAAACACAAAAAATAAAATAAAAAATAACTGAAGATAAAATTAAAATGGGGGGCCCGTCATGCTCTGAAATTATTGAACTCAATGTTCAGTCCGGCAGGCTGTAGTGTGCCTAATCGGTAAATGAGATGCTGTTCCTCGAGCTTGCGTTGATGTTCACTGGAACACTGCAGCAATCCCAGGACAGAGATGTAAGCATGAGAGCAGGGGGGTGTGTTCCATTCCATTCTCCCAGTTTCTCCGTCTCCGACACATCTGCTCTGATGATGCTACCTTCCATGACAGCGTTTCTGATATGTCTTCTTTTTCCTCAACCAAGGATTCCTCCCCAATGTGGTTGACAGGGCCCTTAACCATGTCCTGCCCATTTCCTGCACCTCTACCCTCACCCCTTCCCCTCCCTCCCAGAACCGTGACACGTTTCCCCATGTCCTCACTTTCCACCCCACCAGCCTCCATATCCAAAGGATCATCCTCTGCCATTTCCACTACCTCCAGCGCCACGTGCTAGCAAGAGTAGAAATAAGAGGTTAGGGAGGATCAATGCATGGCTTGAGTCATGATGCAGGAGGGAGAGCTTCAGATTCTTGGGGCATTGAGACCAGTTCTGGGCAAGAGACACCTATTCAAAAGGGGTGGGTTGCACCTCAACAGGACTAAGACCAAGGTCCTTGCGGGTAGGTTCACTCGTGTGGTTGGGGAGGATTTAAACTAAATTGGCAGTGGGAGCACCAGCATATAGAAGTAGAAAAGAGAAATAAGGTCAATAAAGGAGTGAGAGTGTTGAATAGTACTGGAGAAGGAAGTAGTACCATATTAGGTCGGAGCAGACTAAGAAGGACTACTAGGAATATAAAGTCAAGTTTAGAATGCATGTATGTAAACACACAAAGTATGGTGATGAAGGTTGGTGAGCAAAAGCACAAATAGCAGTGTGGGAATATGATGTAGTGGCAACAACGGAAATATGGCTTAAAAATGGCAAGGGCTGGGCACTCACTATACAAGGACAGAAAGTGTTCAGAAAAGATAGAGAAGGAAAAAAGGGAGGTGGGGAGGCAGTCGTGATTAGGGAAGACATTTCAGTGTTGGAAAGGGAGGATGCCCTTGAAGGATCAAGGATAGAATCCATTTGGTTAGAATTGAGGAGCAAAAAGGGTATGATCACATTACTAGGGATATTCTTTAGGCCTCCAAAGAGTTAGAGAGAGGCAGAGG
Organism: Heterodontus francisci; assembly: GCF_036365525.1. NCBI lineage: Eukaryota > Metazoa > Chordata > Chondrichthyes > Heterodontiformes > Heterodontidae > Heterodontus > Heterodontus francisci. Next base: position 71,156,593 of record NC_090372.1, on the reverse strand, counting down.
AACAAATCTGCAGGGAAATCACAGAGATGTACAAGAACTATAGAGTGGTGAAATTGGGGGACTTTAATTAACCATATATCAATTGGGATAATGTTAGAGCAAAGGTTAAGGAGGGGGAGGAATTTCTGAAATATGTTCAGGAGAACTTCCTTGACCAGTATGTTATCATTTCAACGAGGAAGGAGGAATTGTTGGGTCTGGTCTTGGGGAATTATGCGGTCCAAGTGGACCAAGTGTCTGTGGAAGAACATTTGGGTAATGGTGATCAATGTATCATAAGGTTTAGGATAGTAATGGAGAAGAGGAAGCAGCGATCTGAAGTAGAACTTCAAAATTGGAAGAGAGCTAATTTCAATGGGATGTGAGAGGATCTAGCCAGGGTAAAATGGAGCCAAAGTTTGACATTTGACGGGAAAAACTGTAATGGAGCAATGGGTGATCTTTAATGAAGAGATATTTCAGGTACAAGCTAGGTACATTCCAACAACAGGGAAAGGCCAGGGACCAAAGCCAGGGCTCTTTGGATGATGAGGGAGATAGAGAATATGATGAAACAAAAAAAGAGGGTGTGTGATGCATGCCAGGTAAATTCTTCAAGTGAGAACCAATTTCATGTTTTACATTATCATACAACGCTTCCCCTGGGCTCGATGTACCCACACACATCCATGTTCCTTTCAACTTTCCTTATCATCTGTTGCCCAATGGGAGGGGCACAAACAATTCCAAAGACACAGCTCTCAGTTACCCCTTCCCCATTCTGTCTGGTCATGCAGTTAGCACGGTCATCTGTGGAGCACCGTACACATACTGCATCTTTGCCCGGATTCACCGTAAGCCATGCATTCAAGTAGGTTTTCTCGCCGTTATACACTTCCCATCCAACATGTTGTGCAATGCCCCATAGTTCATATAGTCCATATTAATACTCCTTTCATTAATCCGTTTTGCATCCATTACCGGGTCTTTGTTCTTCCTCTCCGGATATTAGCATCAGGCCCCACAGCCACTGCAGTCCGGATCCTTCCCATTCTCCACTAGTGGTTATATCTGTAATTTAAACACACTGCCCTGGTGGTCACCAGGTGTTAGTACTTGTCCATGTTATGAGTATCCCCTGATGAGGGATACATGTCTACCTGTGGGGACCGAACATGTCCTGGGGAATCCAGGAGTTAATTTATATTCTTATCATCTCTACTCTTTCGAAATTATCTACATGGTCCCGTCACACTCGGGCTTCGTTCCCCACAATCCTTGCCCAGTTAGTGGCCCATCTAATAATAATCCAAATGCCTATCAATACTACCATTATTCCCAGCCCCCCGCGTAGTCCATTCTCAAGTGTATTCTTCCATTCCCGGTATCTCTTTGCGTACCAGGTGGTGTTTATTTCGGAGTCTATCATTTGCTGTTGTCTTTCTATACCTTCAGTTGGGAACAATGTTTCCATCGGCCCTTCCCTTTACCATTACTTTGTCTCCCACAACAGGCACCTTTGTCTATTCCTCTTTCATGTTTCTATAGAACCTCCTGCCTCACCTTGTGCAGTTGTCTGCACAACTCCTTCAAAAATCTTTTAACCCTTTCTCTTGCGGGTCCTATTTCCTCACTACCTGCTACGATATCCCCTGGCAACCTCATTGCTCTTCCTGTCATTATTAAGGTGTTTAATTTATCCTGATTATTATAAAGTCATTTTCTCTATGTGAGTTGTCTCACTGCACTGGCTGCATTAAACATTTCATGCCATGCTGTTTCTCAAGTCAGTAAACATGTTTGAGACCCGTTCGGCAGGTGATCTTATCAAAAGATCAAAAATGGCCAGACTTTCAAATGTAGCTCTCTTAAAAACTCATATCTCCAAGAGAAAACTATCAATTGCCAGACTTATCTACACTTTCCTGACTTTCACTGGAAAATTCTAGACTTCTTGGAAATTTCACACTATATTAATTTAGCTGTTTGAATTCTAATTTCACTATTTGGTTATCCCCAGAATTCCTTTATTAGCTCTTGCATCAGCCAGATCTAATTGCCAATTTCCATTAATTATAATTCTATTTCATTTTGGGCCCTGAAGAACCTTTACAATCAATATTCATAATTCCTTAAAACAGAAATCAAACATTTCCATTTGATTCCAGGCATTACTACATATTGTTTGTTTGTTTTTTTACCTTAGATGACATTTTAATTCCTTAAATAACTTGCCAAATTAAACCTAGATTTTCGACATCTCAGATTATTCCAAATTCAAATAACAGTAAATTTCCTTTTGAATGCTTTAAATAACCAATCATATCAATTTAATTTTGTTTATCGATTCCAATTTCTTATGCCCAGACTTGGTGATATTGCATTTTTTTTACATTAAAGACAGAAGTGCTTGAAACTATCTCTCCTTCTCAAGCACTTTGTCTCATTGATAAAGATAGCTGCAGCTAGGTTAATTTCTTTGCTTGTCTCCAAGGGGGCGGAGCAAAGCATTTTCAGCATTTTCCTACGTTTCCTTTGTTTGTCCATCTCTCCCTTAAACCAATATCCAATTCCTGACATTTGCTACTTAAAACAGTCAGTAAAACATGTCTTTAAATTAAACTCCAAAAAAAACTAGAACAGATTTTAAACTGGAACTCCAATTAAAGCAGGAGTTGTAAACTTCAAATTGGATTTCTGCCAAACATTTTCAGACCTTCAAGGCTGAAACTTATCTCTTAGAAAATTGTTCATTGCCTTTTCACAGTTGCAAAACCAACTTTTAAAATCAAAATAAAATTTTAACTTAAAATATAATTCAATTTTATATCCCATTCCTGAGTGCACAATCTTAAATCGAAATGAACACACTCAACAATCATTTTTCACACGCATTCAATTCCAAACAACTTAATAGACTCATGCTTTCAACATTAAAGCCAGACAACAAAGAGTTAATGACAGTCAGTTCTACAGAACACAAGTTCCACAGAACACAAGCTGTACATCCCAGACATTCAATTCATTCGTGGACGCTTCCAACATTCTCACAGTCGAAACAAAGACACAGTAACTTGTTTTTACTCTAAAACATATTCTTTTATGTCACTCTGCCATAAACATAATGAATGATTTTCTTTTTTTTTTGTCATCACTCCCTTTGTTTTGCGGCAGGGTCGTGGGGATTCCAATTAGATTTAATCATCTTATCGATAAGTTTCTTGTTCTGAACTGCCAAATAACACGTAAGGGAAGCCCTCTGGTCCCCGCTCGAGCTCTATCTTTTCACTGGCCAGGCTTGGGTAGGATTAGAACCGTTAGAAATCTACTCTCAGAGGTCCGCTTTCAACCTAGTGCAACTTGTAGTAGACCGTCTCCTGGCTAACTGTCGGGTCACAAGTCTGTCAGTATTTCACACAACAAGCTTATGATATATATACGCATATATATATTCCAAACCCTTCTCGACACTGCCCTACGTATCTTAACGAACTACCTACCACCGTTTGATCATTGGTCAGATCCTGTTCACAAACTTGGCATTCGTCTGTCGCGAAACACCACCCGGCCCCGGGATAAGCTTTAAAGATACTTACCCAGTATTCCTGATGGTATCAAGCAACTGCCGAATCCTGTTCTCAAGTTCGGGATCAGGCTCCAGCCAACTCCCCCTTGGCCCCTTCGGGGTTACAGAAGAACTGACTTACACCTGATCCTGCCGACTACGCCAATTGTTAGCGGGAATGAATCGAGAAGAATCACTCGACACTCAGGTCTGCTCCAATGTCAAACAGTTTATTGAGTTACGCCAGCGGGGAGCAGGTCACTGGTCAGTCCAGATGCCTCTCCACTGAACAAAGGAAAATCCACAACAGATATACAGTTACTCAGCCCATCCCGGCTGGACATAATCCAATCATAACGGTTATTGATTACATATATTACATTCATTACCAATAAAATTATTAATTATGCATCATGTGGTTGTGGGGATAGCTCATGGTACGCCCCTGACCATCTCAGCTTGTTTACTATCCTTGAGCCTTCACAATGAATCCTTCTACGTCTATCAGGCCTGCATTCCTAGTTGCTTTGTGTAGTCCGCAATTAGACAGAGCAGCTGTCTTATGCACTAATATGAGGGGCCCTCCTTGGTCAGGCTAATTGCCTGTGCTAAGCAGTACCATGCTCAAGGCTGCAAGCTAACTAACTTGTCCCACAATGCCTTGGGTAAATACCCCATTTTGTAACAATATGTGGCAACACTTTCATCTTATATATATATGTGTATTTATTTAGCTGCATCGGCCACAATTTTTCCCTCTACAGGATGTAGAATCCATTTGGGTGGAGATGAGGAATACTAGGGGAAAGAAGTCACTAGTGGGAGTGGTCTACAGGCCCCCTAACAGTAATCACAATGTAGGATGAAGTATACAAGAAGAAATATTGGGTGCTTGTGATAAAGGATGGCAATAATCATGGATGATTTTAATCTACATATAAACTGGAAAAATCAGTTTGGCAATAGTAGCCTTGATGATGAATTCATTGAATGCTTTCGAAATAGTTTCTTCGAGCAGCACATTCTGGAACCAACCAGTGAGCAGGTTATATTAGACTTGGTTTGGTTTTGTGTAATGTGATAGGATTAATTAATGACCTCAGAGTAAGAGTCATAGAGAGTCACAGCACTGAAACAAGCCCTTCGGCCCACCGAGTCTCTGCCAACCATCAACCACCCATTTATACTAATCCCCACCTTCCCCCTACCTACACTAGGGGTAATTTACAATGGCCAATTTACCTATCAACCTGCAAGTCTTTAGCTGTGGAAGGAAACTGGAGCACCCAGTGAAAACCACGCGGTCACAGGGAGAACTTGCAAACTCTGCACAGGCAGGATCCAGAACCGAACCTGGGTCACTGGAGCTGTGAGGCGGTGCTGACCACTGCACCACTGTGCCACCCAAAGGCACCTCTGGGTAGCAGCGACCACAATATGATTGAATTTTACATCCAGTTTGAAAGCGAGAAGAGTGGGTCTAAGACTAGTATTTTAAACTTAAATAAGGGCAACTACGTGGGCATGAAAGCTGAGCTAGCTGAAGTGAACTGGGTTACTAGGCTAGGAGATAGATCAATAGAAAAGCACAGGAAGACATTTAAGAGGATATTTCAGAATACTCAGAATAAGTAGATTCCTAGTATAAAGAAAAATTCTAAGGGGAGAATCCACCATCCATGGTTAACTAAAAAATTGAAGGAAAGCATCAAACTTAAGGAAAAAGCATATAATTGTGCAAAGGTGAGTGGCAGGTCAGATGAACGGTCAGAATATAAAATGCAGCATAGAATGACTAAAAGGTTAATCAGATGAAATAAATTAGAGTATGAGAGGAAGCTAGCTAGAAATGTAAAAACAGATGGCAAGAGTTTCTACTGGTATTTAAAAAGGAAAGGAGTAAGTAAAGTGAGTGTTGGTCCTCCAGAGAGTGAGAATGGGGAGTTAATACTAGATAATAAGGAAATGGCGGATGAAATGAACAAATATTTTGTTTCTCTCTTGACTATAGAGGATGCAAAAAACATGCCGGTAATAGCTGTAAATCAAGACATACGAACATACAAATTAGGAGCAGGAGTAGGCCACTCGGCCCCTCGAGCCTGCTCCGCCATTCAATAAGATCATGGCTAAACTGATTATTCCACATTTCCACCTACCCCGATATCCTACCACCCCCTTGCTTATCAAGAATCTATCTATCTCTGCCTTAAAAATATTCAAAGACTGCTTCCACTGCCTTTTGAGGAAGAGAATTCCGAAGTCTCAGGACCCTCTGAGAGAAAACTTTTTTCCTCATCGCTGTCTTAAACGGGCGACCCCTTATTTTTAAACAGTGACCCCTAGTTCGAGATTCTCCCACAAGGGGAAACATCCTTTCCGCATCTACCCCGTCAAAACCCCTCAGGATCTTATAGGTGGAAGGAAGAGAGGAACTTGGTGAAATTACAATCATCAGGGAAGTGGTACTGAGAAAATTGATGGAGCTGTGGGCTGACAAGGCCCCAGGTCTTGATGGGCTTCATCCTAGGGTCTTAAAAGAGGTAGCTAAAGAGGTAGTAGATGCGTTGGTGTTAATTTTTCAAAATTCGCTGGATTCTGGAAAGGTTCCATCAGACTGGAAAGTAGCAAATAGAACGCCTCTATTCTAGAAGGGGGGAGACCGAAAACAGGTAATTATAGGCCAGTTACCTTGACGTCTGTCGTGGGAAATATATTAGAATCGATCATTAACGAGGCTATAGCTGGGCACTTAGAAAAACTCAAGATAATTGGGAACAGTCAGCACGGTTTTGTGAAAGAGAAATCATGTTTAACCAATTTATTGGAGTTCTTTGAAGGAGTAACACATGCTGTGGATATTGGGAAGCCCGTTGATGTACTCTACTTGGATTTCCAGAAAGCATTTGACAAGGCGCCACATAAAAGATTATTGTGCAAAGTAGGAGCTCATGGTGTAGGGAGTGACATATTAGCATGGATGGAGGATTGGCTGGCTGGCACAAAACAGAGAGTATGCCTTTTCTGATTGGCAGGATGTGACGAGTGGAGTCCCGCAGGGGTCTGTGCTGGGGCCTTAACTCTTTACAATTTATATCAATAATTTAAATGAGGGGAGCAATGGCTTGGTAGCTAAATTTGCAGAAGACTCATAGATGGGTAGGAAAGTATGTTGTGAAAAAGATATAAGGAGGTTGCAGACCGATATAGATAGGTTGAGTGAGTGGGCAAAAATCTGGTAGATGGAGTGTAATGTGGGAAAATGTGAAGTTGTTCACTTTGGCAGGAAGAATAAAAGAGCAGAGTATTACTTAAATGGAGAATGACTACAGAATTCTGAGGTGCAGAGGGATCTAGGTGTTCTCGTGCATGAGTCACAAAAGGTTAGCATGCAGGTACAGCAAGTCATAAAGGCTAATGGAATGCTATACTTTATTACTAGAGGAATTGAAAATAAAAGTAAGGATGTTATGCTTCAGTTATACAGGGCATTGGTGAGACCACATCTCGAATACTGTGTGCAGATTTGTTCTCCTTATTTAAGGAAGGATGTGAATACGTTGGAGGCGGTTCAGAGGAGGTTTACTAGATCGATATCAGGAATGAGCGGGTTGTCTGATGAGGAAAGGTTGGACAGACTGGGCTTATTTTCACTGGAGTTTAGAAGAATGAGGGGAGACTTGATTGAAGTTTATAAGATCCTGAACGGTCTTGACAAGGTGGATGTGGAGAGGATGTTTCCTCTTGTGGGTGAGTCCAGAACTAGGGGGCACTGTTTTAAAATTAGGAGTTGCCCTTTTAGGACAGAGATGAGGAGAATTTTTTTCTCTCAGAGAGTTGTGTGACTTTGGAATTCTCTGCCTCAGAAGGTGGTGGAGGCGGGGTTATTGAATATTTTTAAGGCGGAGGTAGATAGATTCTTGTTAGGCAAGGGAATCAAAGGTTATCGGGAGTAGATGGGAGTGTGGAATTCGAAACACAAACAGATCAGCCATGATCTTATTGAATGGAGGAGCAGGCTTGAGGGGCCGAATGGCCTACTTCTGCTCCTAATTTGTATATTCGTATGTATGTAATCAGTTATCAGGTATAAACCTGAAGTTGATCTGTGCAATAGTAATTTACAGCAGTCAACATGGACTGAGAAGGGGAAGATTGTGTCTAACCAACTTCCTTAACTTCTTTTAGGCTTTATGTTATGTTGTACCTAAACTTGTAGAAAGTATTTGACCCAGTTCCACACACAAGGCTATTAGTTCAGCCCTCAGCAGTGGGAATTCAAAGTAAATCGTGGATATAGTTAAGAAATTGGCTGAACAGTAGATAACAATACAACAACTTGCATATATATTTATAGTGTTATCAGACCACATTTGACATGGAGCTGCACAAAGGTTTATTAGGACAGGTGAGTAAAAGCTTTGTCAAAGAGGTAGGTTTTAAGGAGCGGCCTAAGGAGGAGAAAAAGGTAAAGAGGCAGAGAGGTTCAGAGAGGGAATTCCAGGGCTTAGGGCCTAGGCAGCTGAAGGATTGGCCACCAATGATGAGGCACAAAAAACAGGGAATTTTGAGAATTTTAAAATTGAGGTGTTGCTTGACTGGGAACTAATGTCGTTCCGCAAGCACAGGTGTGATGAGTGAGGGACTAAGGAATTCTGTTGGGGTTTCCAGAAATCGGTGTTATCACCACCACTGTTTCTTATTTACATGATGACTTGGACTCAATGTAAATTGGTCAAACTTGCAGGTGATACTTCAATTAGGAGGAGCAGTGGAGTAGAGGAGGCAACTCAGAAATTACCAGATTGGTTGGACCAAATATGTAAGTTGGCAGAAAAATGACAGAGGATATTTAATAAAGACAAGTGTAATCTATTACACAGGGTAAGGAGAAAATGGGCAACACGTACTCCATGAATGGTGTTGAAATAGGAAAAGATGAAGTTGAAAGGGGCTTAGGAGTTTTTATATTCAACAGTCAGTGAGCTGGATTATAATTCAGCACCAGGGGTACTGATGACAGGCTGGAAGGCAGACCAGCAGTCGAATTCAATGGTGGCGAGGCTATGAACTGCCTGCTCTCAAGGATGTGCTCCCATTATTTTATTTTTTTTAATTCATTCATGAGATATAGGCATCACTGGCCAGGGCAGCATTTATTGCCCATCCCTAATTGCCCTTGAGAAGGTGGTGGTGAGCTGCCTTCTTGAACCGCTACAGTCCATTTGGGGCAGGTATACCCACAGTGCTGTTAGGAAGGAAGTTCCAGGATTTTGACCCAGCGACAGTGAAGGAACAGCGATATAGTTCCAAGTCAGGATGGTGTGTGACTTGGAGGGGAACTTGCAGGTGGTGGTGTTCCCATGTATTTGCTGCCCTTGTCCTTCTAGTTGGTAGAGGTCGCGGGTTTGGAAGGTGCTGTCTAAGGAGCCTTGGTGCATTGCTGCAGTGCATCTTGTAGATGGTACGCACTGCTGCCACTGTGCGTCAGTGGTGGAGGGAGTGAATGTTTGTAGATGGGGTGCCAATCAAGTGGGCTGCTTTGTCCTGGATGGTGTCGAGCTTCTTGAGCGTTGTTGGAGCTGCACCCATCCAGGCAAGTGGAGAGTATTCCATCACACTCCTGACTTGTGCCTTGTAGATGGTGGACAGGCTTTGGGGAGTCAGGAGGTGAGCTACTCACCTCAGGATTCCTAGCCTCTGACCTGATCTTGTAGCCACGGTATTTATATGGCTACTCCAGTTCAGTTTCTGGTCAATGGTAGCCCCTAGGATGTTGATAGTGGAGGATTCAGCACTGGTAATGCTGTTGAATGTCAAGGGAAGATGGTTAGATTCTCTCTTGATGGAGATGGTCATAGCCTGGCACTTGTGTGGCGCGAATGTTACTTGCCACTTATCAGCCCAAGCCTGGATATTGTCTAGATCCTGCTGCATTTCTACATGGACTGCTTCAGTATCTGAGCTGTCACGAATGGTGCTGATCATTGTGCAATCATCAGCGAACATCCCTACTTCTGACCTTATGATTGAAGGAAGGTCATTGATGAAGCAGCTGAAGATGGTTGGGCCCAGGACACTACCCTGAGGAACTCCTGCAGTGATGTCCTGGAGCTCAGATGATTAACCTCCAACAACCACAACCATCTTCCTTTGCGCTAGGTATGCCTCCAGCCAGCGAAGGGTTATCCCCCTGATTCCCATTGACCTCAGTTTTGCTAGGGCTCCTTGATGCCATACTTGGTCAAATGCTGCCTTGATGTCAAGGACAGTCACTCTCACCTCACCTCTGGAGTTCAGCTCTTTTGACCATGTTTGAACCAAGGCTGTAATGAGGTCAGGAGCTGAGTGGCCTTGGCAGAACCCAAACTGAGTGTCACGGAGCAGGTTATTGCTAAGCAAGTGCTGCTTGATGGCACTGTTGATGACACCTTCCATCACTTTACTGATGATTGAGAGTAGGCTGATGGGGCAGTAATTGGCTGGGTTGGACTTGTCCTGCTTTTTGTGTACAGGACATACCTGGGCAATTTTCCACATTGCAGGGTAGATGCCAGTGTTGTAGCTGTACTGGAACAGCTTGGCGAGGGGTGCGGCAAGTTCTGGAGCACAGGTCTTCAGTGTTATTGCCGGAATATTGTCAGGGCCCACAGCTTTTGTTGTATCCAGTGCCTTCAGTTGTTTCTTGATATCACGCGGAGTGAATCGTATTGGCTGAAGTCTGGCAACTGTGATGCTGGGGACTTCAGGAGGAGGCCGAGATGAATCATCAACTCGGCACTTCTGGCTGAAGATTGTTCAGCCTTATCTTTCGTACTGATGTGCTGGGCTCCCCCATCATTGAGGTTGGGGATATTTGTGGAGCCACCTCCTCCAGTTAGTTGTTTAATAGTCCACCACCATTCACGGCTGGATGTGGCAGGACTGCAGAGCTTAGATCTGATCCGTTGGTTATGGGATTGCTTAGCTCTGTCTATCGCATGCTGCTTACGCAGTTTGGCATGCATGTAGTCCTGGGTTGTAGCTTCACCAAGTTGACACCTCATTTTGAGGTATGCCTGGTGCTGCTCCTGGCATGCCCACCTGCACTCTTCATTGAACCAGGGTTGGTCTCCTGGCTTGATGGTAATGGTAGAGTGGGGGATATGCCGGGCCATGAGGTTACAGATTGTGGTTGAGTACAATTCTGCTGCTGCTGATGGCCCACAGCGCCTCATGGATGCCCAGTTTTGCATTGCTAGATCTGTTCGAAATCTATCCCATTTAGCACGGTGATAGTGCCACACAACATGATGGACGATATCCTCAATGTGAAGGCGGGACTTCGTCTCCACAAGGACTGTGCGGTGGTCACTCCTACCAATACTGTCATGGACAGAAGCATCTGCGGCAGGCAGATTGGTGAGGATGAGGTCAAGTATGTTTTTCCCTCGTGTTGGTTCCCCCACCACCTGCTGCAGACCTAGTCTAGCAGCTATGTCCTTTAGGACTCGGCCAGCTCGGTCAGTAGTGGTGCTACCGAGCCACTCTTGGTGATGGACATTGAACTTCCCCACCCAGAGTACATTTTGTGCCCTTGCCACCCTCAGTGCTTCCTCCAAGTGGTGTTCAATGTTAGCGGGAATGAATCTAGAAGAATCACTCGACACTCAGGTCTGCTCCAATGTCAAACAGTTTATTTAGTTACGCCAGCGGGCAGCAGGTCACTGGGCAGTCCAGATGCCTCTCCACAGAACAAAGGAAAATCCACAACGGATATACAGTTACTCAGCCCATCCCGGCTGGACATAATCCAATCATAACGGTTATTGATTACATACATTACACATATTACCAATTAGATTACTCATTAGGCATCATGTGGCTACGTGATCAGCTCATGCAAGCCCCCTGATCATCTTGTGATGTTTCCCAGACCCCCTTATCAACTATCCTTGAGTCTTCACAATGAATCCTTCTACCTTTATCAAGCTTGCATTCCTGATTGCTTCGTGCAGTCTGCAGTTACACAAAGCAACTGTCTTATACACTGATATGAGGGGCCTCCTTGGTCAGCCTAACTGGCTGGGTCTCACGGTACCATTCCCAGGGATATGACTTAGCCAATCTTGTTCCCACAGTGCCTTGGATGAGTACTCCATTTTGTAACAATATGTGGCTATACTTTCAACTTGTATATGAGTGCATATATATATATATATATATATATATTCACTAGGATTATATGAATCTACTTACTCAAATAACATTTAAACAGTATGATATTTACTGCAGGTGCCTCTGCGCTTGGGAATATCCTACAACATTCAACATAGAGGAGTACTGAGTCATCAGCTGAGGGAGGGCGGTAGGTGGTAATCAGTAGGAGGTTACCTTGCCTAGGTTTGACCTGATGCCATGAGACTTCATGGGGTCCGGAGTCGATGTTGAGGACTCCCAGGGCAACTCCCTCCCTACTGTATACCACTGTGCCACCACATCTGGTGGGTCTGACCTGCCGGTGGGACAGGACATACCCGGGGATGGTGATGGCAGTGTCTGGGACATTATCTGTAAGGTATGATTCCGTGAGTATGACTATGTCAGGCTGTTGCTTGACTAGCCTGTGGGACAGCTCTCCCAACTTTGGCACAAGCCCCCAGATGTTAGTTAGGAGGACTTTGCAAGGTCGACAGGGCTGGGTATGCCGTTGTCGTTTCTGGTGCCTAGATCGATGCCGGATGGTCCGTCCAGTTTCATTCCTTTTTGTTGACTTCGTAGCGGTTAGGTACAACTGAGTGGTTTGCTAGGCCATTTCAGAGGGCATGTAAGAGTTAACCACACTGCTGTGGGTCTGGAGTCACATGTAGGCCAGACCAGGTAAGGACAGCAGATTTCCTTCCCTAAAGGACATTAGTGAACCAGATGGGTTTTTACAACAATCGACAATGGTTTCATGGCCATCATTAGACTAACTTTTAATTCCAGATTTATTAATTAAATTCAAATTCCACCTTCTGCTGTGTTGGGATTCAAACCCATGTCCCCAGAGAAATACCCTGGGTCTCTGGGTTACTAGTCCAGTGATAATACCACTGCGCCACCACCTCCCCCTACATTAGGGAACAAGATCCATAGATTCAAAGTAGTAAAAGGTAAATTTAGTACTGATGACAGAAAGTTCTTCACAAAGAGCAACCAATACATGGAATGGACTCTTGGTTAAGAACAGTGAAGTTGAAGACCCTGGAATCCTTTAAGAACCAGTTGGATGCTTAAAAATGGGAACTGTAGGGTCATACTGGATGGATGAAATAAGATAGGCTGAATGTCATTCCTCGTGTGTAATTGTCTTATGATCCTCCAACTCAATGTGAGCAACAACATCGAAGATTCACTAATATTTTGAAATAAAGTTGCTTAGTTTTTTTCTTTTAAAAAGCTACATTTTTTTGATCTCATAAGGTCATGCACCAAGCCAGACCTCTTGAATGTTTGTCTGATCTAGTAATGCTAGGGATGGGAAACATTATGGAGTCATTCAAAGGGACTCATAACTTTGGATGAGTCTGATGGCTAACCTAGAGCCACCTGGTTCTAGGGTAACATGGTCAGTGGCTGGATTTGTTGCACACCCAACCTGGTTTGTATCTGGGAACATCAGAAAAGAGAAATGTCAAATATGTTTTTTCATAAATATATTTTTAATATAAAAATTGACAGTACTTTAGAAAAAATGTACTGCACCTAGGAACTAAGATAGGCTGAACATCATTCTTGATCTTTAATTGTTTTGTGATCCTCCAGCTCACTGTGAGCAGCAACACAGAAGGTTCACTAATATTTTGAAAAAGTTGCTTGGTTTTTCTTTTGGTTAACATTCTTATTCAATGTCAAAGTATCGGTGTATTGAAATAACATCAAATAATATTATACATTTAACAAGATTTGCTAGTATTTTGAATGGACAAGAAATCATAATCTATCAGGATCCAGATAAGACACAGGTTGAATCAGCCACAAATCAGATCTCGTTGTTTAAGGACTGGAATGCCTTTCTGGAGCTATTCCAGGGTGTTAGCCTCACCTTAACCATTGGCTGAAGATTCAATAATAGTTCACCACTTCAATGTTACCCTTTTAGCTTATGATGTCTTCTTGGCCCTTCCCAAACCTGCAGCCTTTGCTGTATCCTACACACAATACAGTCCTTGATAGGGACCTTTAAGTAGTGCATCTGCAATTTGTTGATGAAATGCAAATCAATAAAATTGATTTCAAGTTATTTAATATATGTCATCCATAAGGGACTAAATATTCAGCCCACGAGCACTAGTTGATGATTCTGCAGCTGTTAATGCTACATAATGGAAGTTCTTTATTGACAAAAACAAAAAAGAAAAGTACAGACTAAGAGATTTCTGTCTACAGTGGATCAAAGATTAGATAATTGCAAAGTAGCAAAAATATACCGCAATAAAAAATATAATTTCTAAGTGCCTTCAATCACCCAAATGGTATTTGATTTTCAGTATGGATTGTTTGAAATATGTTTTTCTCTGAAGGCAAATGCATAATTACTCCTGGCTAGTCTCCCTCTGGTGAAACTCCTACTTTGAAATATGGGTTAAATTAAGTATTAAAGCTACACTTTAAATGTTTCAACATCTCTGAATATGTGACTAATTGTAGGAATGGAATACTATTGTACCATTAAATCCAATATAAATTGTGGAGAAAGGTGAACAGCAATTACAAAAAAATCTAAATTCAGAGTGTACTCTGTGTGGAATAAACTAACCATTCTCTGTGTTTGTGTTCTGTGACTGTGTTCTCTTTGTGTTACTGTTTTCTGGAAAACTCTTGTTATGTTTAGGCAATATAATTCATCCAGACTTTTTTTTATGTTCTTATTGCGGAGGGGAGGAAGGTGTACTGGAGGAATGGGCTTCAAAGAGGCCAATAGCCAGTTTTTAACTTTTCTCTTGTTTGAATGTACAATAAGTTGGAATTTATTACATTTTTTGTAACAGATAACATAGGTTTTGGTTTAAAAATGTATTTTTAAAATTATACACTGTTTTCTGTACTGAATAGTGTACTACATGGGTGGTCTGAGAAAAGAGAGATTATTTTGCTTGTCCCATTCCATTATACTGAAGATATGACTTCATGGCTTCTTAGTCTATGACAAAGGCCTGGCTTCTATTTTTATATTCAGGAAAAATATTTTAAATAGCCTTCAAGGTATTTTAACATGTTATTCATATGAGGCTTGCTTCCAAAAAACCCAATGAGAAAATGCCTACAGCATCCCAAGTATTCACGCTCTTAACAAAAAAAGCAATTGCTTATGATATGTTCCCATACGTCAGTGAGGTCTCAGCCAAATTCATAACTTGAGTAATTTGAGTGGTGCCATCCAATATCACTTGATGGCAATTTGGGCAAACCACTGTATTTTATTTATTTTGTTATTACATATAAAAATTAAAATTGGATAATTTTATTCATTAGTATATAATTTTATTTGGACTGAATGTTCAATTTTGAGGGAAGAGTTAAATATGCTGAATTATTATTTGAAAAGGCAGCATTATTCAAATTATAAGTAAAAAGAAATGAAACTGGTTGCCAATTATATTTTGTCTCAAATGTTCCTTTGCTCATATCCCAGTAATCCAAATTTCTCCCTGTCTTGGTTATTCTTGGATGAAACATGAAAAAAATGTCTCCCAACTTAAATACAAAACTAAAAAGACTAAAAGTGCAAGTTGGTGATATTTGCAGATGAACTCTTACAAGGCCAATTTTAACTCAGTGTAAGTGAATGTGTTTTGAATGAGTTAAAATCAGAACCTTATTAGTGTTCATATGATATTCTTCAGTACATATTTTTAGTGGCGGTGTTCAGCCATTTTAAACTAAGCAGATAAATGGCTCTGTTAAAGTAAGACAACTAAATGCCATGCAGATGCATTAAATATTCATCTACTAATATTGTCAACAGTATTTTCAATGCTAAAATTAACAAGACATTAACATGAAACCGTTAAATAAAAATCTACAAACAGTCTAGTTTCCAGATTTGGGCGGCACAGTGGTGCAGTGGTTAGCACTGCAGCCTCACAGCTCCAGCGACCCGGGTTCAGTTCTGGATACTGCCTGTGTGGAGTTTGCAAGTTCTCCCTGTGACCATGTAGGTTTCTGCCAGGTGCTCTGGTTTCCTCCCACAGCCAAAGACTTGCAGGTTGATAGCTAAATTGACCATTATAAGTTGCCCCTAGTGTAGATAGGTGGTAGGAGAATGGTAGGGATGTGGTAGGGAATATGGGATTAATGTAGGATTAGTATAAATGGGTGGTTGTTGGTTGGCACAGACTCAGTGGACTGAAGGGCCTGTTTCAGTGCTGTATCTCTAAATAAAAATAAATTAATTAATACCAATACATATTGATGCATTCTTGCTGATGAACACAGAAATAACAAACTGAAATAAAAGAAAAACAGAATGGAATATCAATGTTATTTAGGAGAAATGAGAGCACTGAAACTATCAATGTAAAACTTCCCCAGAAAAACTAATTTCTCACTCAAAAGAGAATAGAGGGATATTGTTTTAACCAAAAGCAGAAAGGGTATGATCGCAGATCAAAAGGTGAGTTCAGTAGCTGAATGGGGTTTTCTCATTCCTATAATCTCATACTGTTATGTTCAGTTTGCTTCAAACATTTCAAATTACTGTTCAGTTCATTGATACTAAGTATACATTTTGTATTATAGTTTATGCATACAGAGTTCACTGCAAATTGTTCACTACAACTGAGTACAGATAAATCCAACTAAAGTTGCAGTCATGCTAAAACTGCTGGTAAGATTAGAATAATACTCTGTCCATGATGTCTGGAAAGGTCTGTTTTCCCATTGACTACTGTTTAATATTGGAAGAGAATGGACAAAAGCATCCACTATTTCATAATACAAAAGCTTCAATACTAGGTTCGTGCTATCCAAGCAGTGGGAGGTATCCTCCTTGATTTGTGTGGTGGGGTGTCAGATGAGACTTGAGACCCAGATTATGCTGCCTCTTTTGCAATTATGTGCACTTGAAACCATTTATTTTTAATGCAAAGGTGACAGTATATCTGCAGCCTAAGATATCAACCTAGATGTTCACAAGTGCTTGAGGGCAGTAAAAAAAATGCCTTCAGTAAAGATCTGTATAAACATAGTTATTTACTGAAAAAGTGAATGGCAATACATCATAATTTTGTATATTTTAACATTTTGTAATTGATTATAATGTAATTCTGGGATTCCAACTGGTTCTGATTCACAGAAGCTACCCAACATGCTAGGTAGCAAGCGAGAAGAGTCCTGAAATTGCGATGTTGACAACATTGGGTTTGCATTGTCAATGGGGAGGGGTGGTCTTAGTTGAAAATTATGAGGCTAGCTTCTCCCACTAGCTGTAATATACTCCCAGTGCTTGGAACATAAGCCTAATAACAAAAAGTTTTCTTTTCAAAAAAGATGGCCTGTTTTAGTTTTACTACTAAATCACTCACTTGGTGTTATTTTATTTTCATAAAATTGAATGCAAAATTACAATAATTTAAAATAAAACTATGCATTGTTAATAGATTATCTTGTAGAATTGAACATTGAAAATATCCTATCATTATATACTGCTTAAAGCTGTTGGCTCTTTTTTTTAGCAGGTATCCAAATGAGACAATGCAGTGGCAGTATAGTGATTTTTTTGTCTATCCAACCTGATTGACTTAACAATTGATCAAAACTGTTGTCTCACAACTTGAAGCCTATAACTTGTTGGACTAGTAAGATGGTGTCTTGCTAACATTTTACAGCCTACCAGAATGCCAACCCTGTTGCCTCAGATATTCAATTACTATTAGTATTGATAGTGAAAGACTAGTAACATTGGTGAGACCAGTCGACTACAGACCAGTGTTGAACTCAGATTCTTGGGATTACTAAAATTATAATCAGACCCACTTGTTTACAGTTACTGAATAAGTCAAACTTAATTTTTAGTACACATGATTGCATTTCACAATTCCATCCATTTTGCTATGAAAACCATGAACCAGTGGTTTTGATTATAAATTGTTAGACAATTCCTGGCAGTTCTTGGACACCCAACTAAATGGGGCCCCATGCACCATAAAGTGCCCATCTGATGAAGAGGGACAATCCTCCCTGTTAGTTCTGTCCACTGTTTGCTTGACAAGCACAAAGTATGTACTCACACCCACAGTAGAGTACTGCAAGTCTGCTCATCTTCGCTTGACTGGAGGATGAAGTGCATGATAGTGGGAAACATAAGAGAAAAATTAGCAAAATACTAATGTAAAAGTTGCAGTAAAACAGTATACAGTTGAATGCGTCATATGCATAATAATCTTGTTTATCATCAAGATCCTGCAGTACACTTTTTAATTTGTCCAGCTTTATTATAATTCTTCTCCCATTTCTAAGGTTAGATTTTTCTCCCTCATTAAGTTTCCTTGAGTACCTTCCACACCACAGGCAATGAAACTCCAAAAGCACAGGAGCTGTAGCAGAGTAGCCACAGATGATTCACACATCTGAGAAGCAACTGTGCTGCACTGTATACCTTTCATTAATGAGCTGGCTCAGATAGTGATCTCACCAAAAAAAAAGAAAATGTGAGCAAAACCCTGCACTCTATCATGCCATAGCACATGATATATATATTGGGGACATGAGATCCCTCTATTTTTAACTTCTTTTTCACCTATAGATTTGGATACGCTATGGACCTCCTGCTATTGAGGGGGAAGATGATCTTTTCAGGCATTTTTCTAGTGCTGCTTTTCAGAAAGCTGCTAGGAGGAATGCAAAAGAGCACACTCCACAGATCAATGCAGCCCAAAGCTTTGGAATTCAGTGGAGTGGGGTGTTAGCTCTCTACCCTGGAAACCTGACATTGGTTGTAATGTGCTATGGGATGTTCCAAGATTGTGAAAGGTGCTATATATATTTTATTGGTGGCCCTATATAACTGAACCATCCTTAGCTCTGCAGCAATTTAATTTTAATGTTTTAACTACAAAATGAATGCATGACTCAATTTGTTGAGTAGGCACTTATTAATGCCATGTGTGTGAGAGTGTGGTTATTGATTGTATTATGCCAAAGTTACTTATGCCTTACTTTTGACTACTTTACAAATAATGACCACTAGATGTCCTCTTGTATTAATGCATATATGGTATGCTTTATAGCTGTATAGAGCTATGTAACACAGAGGTTCCATCTAATCCTCTTTGTAGTTTTCAGCAAATCATTTCCTTTATGTAAATATGCTTCTTTATTATGAAATTTTACTCGTGCTATCATAAAGATTACAAAACAAACTGACAATATTGATGGTGATATTTCATTGTACATTCTTGCTCCTTCGATCTAAGATCCTGTCTCACCAATGTACTGATGTACAGCGTTACCCCACCTCCTTTTTCCCTCCGCCTATCCTTTCTAAATGATGAATATCCCTGAATATTCAGTTCCCAGCCCTGGTCACTCTGTAACCACGTCTCTGTAATGGCAATTAAATCATACCCATTTACTTCTATTTGTGCTTTCAAATCATCTACCTTGTGGCGAATACTGTGTGCTTTCAGATAGAGTGCCCTTAACTTTGTCTTAACGTTATTCCTCATTCCGATCCTATTTGATGTTTGCCTTTGTCTCGTCTACCTTCCTATTTCACTTGCTACTTCTGTACTTCCTGTTACCAGTTTTTCTTCCCTCCAATCTTAGCTCCCTCTTAGGTTCCCAACCCTCTGACAATGTAGTTTAAGACCTTCCCAACAACACCAGCAAATCTCCCTGTGAGGATGTTAATCCTAGTCCTGCTAAGGTGCAACCAGTCCATCTTGTACAGGTCCTACCTGCCCCAGAACAGATTCCAATGTCTCAGAAATCTGATGCCCTCCCTCCTGCACCAATTCTCCAACCACATGTTAAATCGCTTAATCCTCCTATTCCTATGCTCACTAGCACATGGCACTGGGAGTAATCCTGAGATTACTGCTTTTGAGGTGCTGCTTTTTAATTTCTTTCCTAACTCCTTAAACTCTGCTTTCAGAACCTCATCCCTGTTCTTACCAATGTCATTGGTACCAATGTAGTCCACGACCTCTGGCTGTTCACCCTCCCCCAGAAGAATGTTCTGCAGCCGCTCTGTGACATCTTTGACACTAGCACTGGGGAGGCAACGTACCGTCCTGGTTTCACATCTGCAGCCGCAGAAATGCCTGTCTGTTCCTCTAACCAACAAATCCCCTATACTATTGCTCTTCCACTCTTCTTACTCCCCTCTGTGCAGCTGAGCCACAGCATGGTGCCACGGACTTGGCTGTTGCTGCACTCCTCTGAGGAACCCATACCCTCACCAGTATCCAAAATGGAAAACCGATTTGAAAGTGAGATCGACTCAGGAGACTCCTGCGCTCCCTGCCTGCTTCTTTTAGACTGCCTAGTGATCACCCATTCTCTTTCTGCATGCACATTCTTAACCTGCGGTATGACCACATCCCTAAACATGCTATCCACATAGTTCTCTGCCTCGCGGATGCACCACAGTGACTCCAGCCACCGCTCGAGTTCTGAAATCTGGAGCTCAAGCTTCTGCAACCAGTGACACTTCCTGCAGATGTATTTGTCTAGGACACATGGTGCGTCCACGACTTCCCACTTACCACAGGAGACACATTCCACTCAGCTGAGCTGCCTTGCCATACCTTAGCTTTACAAACTAATTATTGTAGTGTAATGAGTAGTATAAATTACCAGTTACTTGCCAATCAGCTTCTTCCCCTCTACCAAAGTAAGAACCAAATAGTAGAGGCTGAAAAGGCAGAAAAGAAAAGAGGCAAAGGAGCACCTCCTTCCCCTTCTCACTGAACTCCCTCACACCCAAACTCATAGCTTCAACTCTGTCCAAACGGCACTTTCTAATTAGTAATTACTAATAAATTACACCAAATAAAACCTTAGTAGTACCAAACTTACCATTTATAAGGTAGCTATTTGAGGGTTAAAAAAAAGAACTATTTGGTAATGCCATTGAATGTCGAGGGGAGATGGTTAGATTCTCTCTTTTTGGAGATCATCATTGCCTGACACTTGTGTGGTGCGTATGTTACTCGCCACTTATCAGCCCAAGCCTGAATGTTAACCAGAACTTGCTGTATATGGACACTGATGGCTTCAGTATCTGAGGACTTGCGAATGGTAATGAACATTGTGCAATCATCAGCGAACATCGCCACTTCTGACCTTAATATGGAGGGAAGGCCATTGATGAAGCAGCTGAAAAAGGTTGGGCCTAGGACACTACCCTGAAGAACTCCTGCAGCAATGTCCTGGGGATGAGATGATTGGCCTACAACAACCACAACCATTTTCCTTTGTTCTAGGTATAACTCCAACCAGCATAGAGTTTTTACCCGATTCCTATTGACTTCAATTTGGCTAGGGCTCCTTGGTGCCACATTCAGCCAAATGCTGCCTTGATATCAAGGCCAATCACTCTCACCTCATCTCTTGAGTTTAGCTCTTTTGTCCATGTTTAGACCAAGGCTGTAATGAGGTCAGGAGCCAAGTGGCCCTGGTGGAACCTGAACTGAGCGTCAGTGAGCAGGTTGTTGCTGTGTAAATGCTGCTTGATAGAACCTGCCATCATTTTGCCGATGATCGAGAGTAGACTGTTGGGGTGGTAATTGGCTGGATTGAATTTATCCTGCTTTTTGTGGACAGGACATAACTAAGCAATTTTCCACATTGTCGGGTAGATGCCCGTGTAGTAGCTGTACTGGAACAGCTTAGTTAGAGGTGTGGCTAGTTCTGCAGCACGAGTCTTCAATACTACAGCCGGGTGTTGACAGGACCCACAGCCTTTACAGTATCCTCGTACGAGAAACACAATAAGTTAGTATGCAGATACAGCAAAAATTAGGTAGGAAAATGGTATGTTGGCCTTAATTGTGAGCTGGTAACAGTGCAAGAGTAAGGAAATCTTGTTACTATTGTACAGGGCTTTGATGAGATCAAACCTGGAGTACTATGCACAGTTTTGGTCTCCTTATCTAAGGGAGGATATACTTGCCTTGGAAGTGGCGCAGTGAAGGTTCAATAAATTAATTCCTGGGATGAAATATTTGTCCTATGATGTGAGGTTGAGTAGAATGAGTCTATATGCTCTGAATTTTAGAAGAATGAGAGGTGATCTCATTGAGACATACCAGATTCTGAGGGGGTTTGGCATTGTGGATGCTGAAAGGTTGTTTCCCCTGGCTTGAAAATCTAGAACTAGAGGGCAGAGTCTCAGGATAAGAGGGCAGCTATTTAAGACTAAGATAAGGAGAAATTTCTCCACTCAGACGGTTGTGAATTTTTGGAATTCTCTATTCCAGAGGGCTGTGGATGCTCAAGTCGTTGAATATATTCAAGATCAAGACAGATGATTTTGGACTCTCAGGGAATCAACGGATATGGAGATTGGGTGGGAAAGAACAGTTGAGGTCAAAGATTAGCCAGGATCTTATCGAATGGTGGAACAGGCTTGAGGGCTCATACTGCCTATTCCTGCTCCTATTTCTTATGTTCTAATGTTCGTATGTGAACAGATTTGTCCAGTTTACTGTGGATATCTCTGTCTCATTATGCTGAAGTCAGCCTTACCAAGATCTAGAATCTGATTTCTGTCTCATGTTTCTGCCTATCAGACATTGCATTGAACTCAAAGGGCCGGATTTTATTCCGGCCGCAGGTGTCCTGGCAGTGGGCTGGATGGTGGGGGAGACTCCACCTTGGCCCTTCATCAGACCCCTTTGGTATCACACAGTGGGCAGGCAATTAACTGCCTGCCATCAGGGACACTGTCCCTTTAAGGGACGAGCTCCTGTCTCCAGAGCTGCTGGACAATTGGAAGGCCAGCAGCTCTGCAATACCAGCAGTGCTGCCTGTAGTGGTGGCCACTGCCAATAGTGCAGGATGCCCTGCAGAGGAGAAGACTGGAGAAGACCCTGGGAGAGGTAAGTGAGGTTGGGTCGCCGGGGCCACTCAGGCAGGCCCCGGTGACGGAGTAGGAGAGGGGGGTTGGTGAGGGTGGCGGGTTGCAGATGTGGGTGTCTGTCTGGGGCAGTGGCCATCGCTGCCGGGAGGGCCCTGGATTGCCCCCAAAGGAGGGAACCCCTCCACCCCCGACTCCACTAGGAAGCCGCCAGGCTTTACCTGGCATCGTCGCAGTGGCAGGACCCTCTGCCTTCAAGGAAATTGAAATGGAGGTAGGAAGAGGCCCTTTGGTGGCCATTAATTGACCACTTAAGGGCCTCAAATGCCCTGAGGTGGGAAGGCTGTCCTCAGTCTTCCCCGCCCCGGAGAAAATGCCGCCCGGGCAGCACAGTGGCGCAGTGGTTAGCACCGCAGCCTCACAGCTCCAGCGACCCGGGTTCAATTCTGGGTACTGCCTGTGTGGAGTTTGCAAGTTGCCCCTGTGACTGCGTGGGTTTTCGCCGGGTGCTCCGGTTTCCTCCCACATGCCAAAGACTTGCAGGTTGATAGGTTAATTGATCATTATAAATTGTCCCTAGTATAGGTAGGTGGTAGGAAATATAGGGACAGGTGGGGATGTGGTAGGAATATGGAATTAGTGTCGGATTAGTATAAATGGGTGGTTGATGGTGGGCTCAGTGGGCCGAAGGGCCTGTTTAAGTGCTGTATCACTAAAACTAAAACTAAAAACTAAAATGAGCACAAACAGGCCTTCTTAGGTTTAAAGAAGTAAAGTGAAATTTGTTGAAACATAAATTTAAACTCTAATTCAGTTAACGCCTAGGGATACATGCTGCGCCCCATGCTAGCATGCATACACTATACGCACATGCAAATAGAGACAGAAAAGAGCAGATGAAAAAATAAAGTAGAGATTTGAGGCAATATCAAAAGAGTTTCTCGTTACTGTGCTTCAAGCTCACTGTAGTCCTTTTTTAGGTGGTTCTTCTTATAGGTAATTCTTGCTTTTGTTGGGGCCCAGTATTCTTCTTAAACCTTGTTCACTGTAGGAGACTTTTCTCTTTTGGGGTTCCTCAATGCTGTCATTGTCTTCAATGGATTCCAAAGCTGGTGAGAAACAGATGAGCAGACAGGAGAGAGATGTCCTCAGTCCAGGAGCAAAGAGCTTTCTGAGTTTTAAAACTCTGTGGCAAGTTCAAATTCAAAAAAACTCCAACAGCCAGTTAGTCATCTGACTAAACTGGTCTGATCACGTCTTCTGTGTATTCGGCCATCTTAGCAGTTAACCAACAATGCCAGCCTCTCCATCTTCAAAGTCTGGTAACCAAAAGTCCATTGTGGATTAAATTGGAGCAGGAAGCAGCCCCTTTGTCCTTTCCAAGTACTATCTGTTACTATGTAAATGTCTTTCCAGTCAAGGGTCTGGTGTTTTTTTTTTACAAGTTCTTTCTTTACTTCAGTAACAGTTTAAAAATCAATGTATTCATGTGGCGAAATTAATGTGTCTCATTCTTGGTAGGTGGGGGCCTGTATGACAACTTCAATGTGATTGCCTGGAGATCCTGTGACTTGGTGCCAGATTTAAACTGCCACTGGAAAAGAGGAAATCTGCACCACAGAGGTCACCAGATTTTTGTGGGCAGCTTTCAGTAGTGAGTTCCATTGCTTCACTGCTGACCGCAAAATCTAGCCCAATTAAATTACAAAGAAACTGACTAATGGACACCAATGAAACTCATAAATGGTTTAGTATGGTTTTTAATTTTCAGGTGATTTAAGATCAGATTACTTACAGGTGCTTTTTTGTGATATACCCAATTTCAGTTGTATTAATAAAACAGCACCACGTTCCACTCTTAAATACAGTAAGGAATTTTTTAATGCAAGGAAAAAAATAAACCATTACTTTCTAAGATGTTGCCCGATTGAGCAGGTTCATGAAAGATTTTATGTTTGTGATTATACAAATGAGTTTAAACAGAAACGTGAGTCATAACTTCACTTTGGAAAACTAGCACAATTTCGAGCACTGTTTGCACCAAATTTGCCCAAAGCGTAAACTCTACCCCTATATGTAGAACAGCGGCTTTCAGCGTGTGACTGCAAAGCAGTACTCTAATCAAAGGGTTTAGATCACATCAAGAACTACAAGAGTGAACTCCATGTGCTCCATAACACTAATATCACATTGAGGACTTTTTTTAAAAATAATGTTTATGGTGTCACACTCATGAGAAGTAAAGAGATGAAAATACAGAACCAAACTGAAGAGTTATAAAAAATTGGAACAACTTTAACGAGACTGATACATGTGCTGTCAACAAAATGGAGGACAGGACACATGACCCTCAGCATCTCTTGCACTCCAATCCACATCTACTAAGACTGAAAACCAATTAAGCCCCATCTGCATGGAAATGCGATAGATAATCTCACCTGGATGTGAGCTATACTCAAACACAATGAGACAAGGCCTTTCTCAGACTTCTCGTTTCCGAAGAACCTCCATTACAATGAAGTGTGAACCACCCTCATCTCAGATTGGGGCCATCATCAAGGCCACTATACAGCCTAGCTAGGACTGAAACCTGAAGTCACATGGGTGAAGGCAAACCTTGTAAAAATTGACCTTAAAAGGTAGTCGTTTTGAGGAACAAAGTGGGAGTCTTTTCAGGACAGGACTAGAGACAACAACATCAGTCTGGTCTGTCTTCAGCTCTCATGGTACAGCAACAGAAAAGCCATTTTGAATTTCAGGAAGGCTAAGACAGAGAGAGAGATCATTTCCAGCCAAGATAATTGAACCCTGCTGAGACAAGTTGGAAGCTAGCTACAGCAGAGACAAGTGAGTGCCTTTGCAAAAATCTTCTCGACTGGTGAGAATTGACCTAAAACATCAGCACCGTCTTCAACCCGTCTTCAAGCCAGGAGACTGCGACAGCGCAACGAATACCAGACAACCAGCAAACAGGCCTGCAACTTTAAAAAATGACCTTCTGAGGAGGATCCCACAGGTTATTCCTGAAACAACAGACTTTTACAACCTGAACTCTGAACATCTCTTACCCTGTACTTTTCTATCTATCTTCTCTTAAGCGTGCACATGAGAGTGAGTCCGTGCAGGAGTAGTGTTGCAAACATTTCAGGATTAGTTTAAAATAAATAATGATCTTTTTTTTTGCCTGCAAGAAAACCTGTCACTGTCTGTTTATTTGGCAAATAAAATACAATGGGTTAAAACACTAGTAGCAAAAACACTTTCTGTGGTCAGTTGGGAGGTGAATAGTGGGAACAAGACACGCCATCACCCATCTGGCTGTAACAATGTCTGTCGTGGGTTATTCAATTTTTTTCTGCTTATGTGCACATAGAAGCTGTCAGTGCATGTGACACCTACTAGTGTGCTTCATATTGTTGACACATGATAACTTTCCCAGTGCAAGACAGTAATTAAAGTGGGCCAGAATAGTCAGTTATGCTTTTCTGGTTCTTGGTGGGATAGCTGGAAATCTGTCTACCATTTGCAAGATACAAAAATAACTTCTGTGCACAAAAATGCTGACCCCGCCCCTCAACACATGCACATACACATACATATATGCATATGCACACACACACTGGTCAAAGTCCCAATCTTCTGCTGCAACGTTTCTGTGATCTCTGATCATTAATATCCTCCAGTCATCTCCAAATCTTCCCACTGTCACCTCCAACCAGGTGCTTGTGATGCTTTCCCAGCCTAATTCCACTATTTAAATTTTACAGACATGTGATTTTGATCCATTGTTGTAAAATGTATCATATTCCAATATCATTTTCACCACACATTAAAACATGGGGGACAATTTTATGCTCTCCTCCACATCGGCTTTGGAGGTGGAGAGAGCATATAATTGGACGGGATGGTGGTGGGAGGGGGGGGGGGGGGGTGGGGTGGGGGTGCAGGGGCAAATTCTCCACTGACCATGGTTTTATTGCTTTAAATTTCCTTAACTTAAGCAACTATTCTTCTCCACTTAAGGCAGCAAACAGTACTAGGTCCCAAAATTCTTGGAACACACTGTGCTGGTGCAATGTGTGAAACTCACATCCACTCTACCCTGTCCAAAATTACAGACATGGCCTGATTAACACATCCAGGATGGGTACACCGTACCTGTAATGGCACTTCAGTGGTGCTTGCCACATTGTCTGCCAGAAGGTGGAGCAGCTTAAAGCTAAGAGAGACTCCAAGGGCCAACCTGGGGCTGAAGGATAAAAAGACTACAAATGTCTTCATCCTTTAAGAATCTATGAACCATTTAAAAAATATATGATTGATCCCTCCATAATCAATTACTTTCATCTCAGGAGTTTCTGGGGGTTTTCTTGGGGGCCTCAGTGTTACTCTTACCATCTTTCTGTTGTTGTAAATTCTGCTGAGGCCCTTTAAAGGTTTAATTTCCAGGGGAAACCTGGGAACTCCCCAGACACATCCACTTGATGTAGAGCAGAGCAGGTGAACGATTCACCCCAACCACCACCACTCCTCCAAATATAGACCAATATATATAATAAATGCTGTTCGTGACTAGCAAGGGAGCAAATGTCTGTAATGAGAACTGTTAGTGAATATGAGGGCTCATTCAGTGATCAGGTACTCCCAACACGAAGTAGTGCGTACAGGTCATGCAGGCCAGGAAATTATGGGCCCAAAGCCAATGATTTTCTCTATTTTCATTTTAATGGATGAAAGATCAGGGGCATTGGGCCTCTGATGTCCTGCTTTATGCTCCCTGTAGATGCTGCTCTTTGCTCAGAGCGCTCAATTGAGGAAGCAGCTCTGCAGAAAGAGAACACTGTGTGATAACAGCTGTTACTAAATAGAGACAGAGCAATCAGAGTTCCGAAGAAGGGTCACTGACCCGAAATGTTAACTCTGCTTCTCTTTTCACAGATGCTGCCAGACCTGCTGAGTGGTTCCAGCATTTCTTGTTTTTATTACAATCAGAGCTCTAGTCAATTGTGGAGAGAGTGCAATATGTATAATGAGATTCATTACTAATAGAAAGAGAACAGCTTGGATTTTCTACTGGGGTGAGTCTTCAATTCACTGCCTCGATCCGGCTGTGAACCTGACCCATTTTCTTGGACCATGTCGGGCTGTAGACATTAGTTATTTAAGACCAACTCACAGTGAGAACTCTACCACTAAGAGGGAGCTGGCCATTGCACAGTAGGAAAATCTGGTGATGCCACTACACTTAAAAAGAGGGAGCCAATGTTAAAGGAGGCAGAAGCATCCCAGAGATCTAAAGCTTAACTGAGCTCAGGCAGAAACAGGATAACCTTTAAGGGCATCAGGAAAGGGAGAGTTGTACAATATTGGGCCTTCTCCTTCTGAAGGACCCAGCACCACTGTCTCAGGCTCTACTGCCACCTCTCTCCTTGCAGCCAGCAGCAGTAGCAAAAGAAGGCAACTGGACAGGTCTATGAACCCTGCCTTCTTGCTCTCACTACATGTGGAATGATGAAGGAGAGCCAACCACCAGCCTGTTGGTGAGGGGGCGGGAAGTTGAGGCCAGTGCTGGTAGGAGCGGACATGCAGAAGTAGGTCTTGCTGCCTGATTACCCCTGTGCTTACAATGAGACAATACAATGAGAAACATTCAGTCCAATATGTGTAATGAAAAATGACAGAAAGCAATGTATGCAATAAGTCAATAGGAAGGAAGGAAGAGAACAATTTATGAGAAGGGCTGTTAGTGAATAGGGAGCATGCAGCATACAGTAGGAGGAGGAGGAGTTTAAGGGTAGATTTTACAAGTCCATGTCCAGGGCAAGCTGCCAGATTTGTCACAATTGTGGATTAGAACACTGCCCTTGATTTTCCAATTCATACTGTTACGAACAGGTGAGCAACGTGTCTAGGGGTCTTTTGCTATCTTTACCTGGTCTTATTGTAACAGGGTTTAATTTTAAACACACTGTGTTTTGAGCTCCCCTTTGTGTGAATTCTTGTTCACAGTTTCCAATTATCAGGCAAAGAACTGAGCACAAACAGGTTTTCTTTTGGTTTAAAGCAGAAAGATTAAATTTATTAAAGCTCAAACTTAAACTCCAGTACGGTTCACACTTACGGATATATGACACGCCCACATTAGCATGCACATGCGATATAAACATGCAAAATAGGGACAGAAAAGAGCAGAAGAAAAGATAAGTAGAACAGTTTGAGGCAATATCTTGTTACTGGTTTCTCAAGCTTGCGGTAATCCTTGCTTGAAGGTTTGATCTCACATTGCGTTGGGGTCCAGTATTAGTCTTAAACCTTGTTCATGTAGAAGATCTTTCTCTCTTTTAGTTTCATGTGTTTTCGCAAGATTCAGTTCCATGGGAAGAGATGAAGGCAGACAGGCGAGGCTGTATTTCTTGCTTCAGTTCCAGGAGAGGTCTTTACTCTATGAGCACACGGCTTTATCTCTGTTTAAATCCCTTTGATGGGAGTTCAAATTCAAAAAAAAACTCCCAGGTTGCCTTGCAGGTTAGTCATGTGACTAGTTCCTTATATGGAACAATCTCTTCACATCCTTTAGTGGAGGTTCAAATCTCTCTGTCACAGCCAGTCAGCCATGTGACTAAAACTGGTCTGACCATTCTGTGTACTGGAGACGCAACTGCTGGGTCCCCATTGTTTCAACACTGTCTGTTACCATGGAAATGTCCAATGTCCTTCCGGTCAGGGCTTGCAATTTTAAGTTTCAATGTTCATGTGATGAAACAATGCGTGTCTCAGTCTTGGCGGGGGTGGCGGGGGTTGGTGGACAATACTCACGTCAGACATGGTAACTTGCCATGGACAACAAATTAGAAATTCAACAATGATGAAACAGTGATGTGTGCAATGAAAGCTTTGAGAGACTAGTGAGATAAAAATGTTTTCCTCCAGTAACAGCAAACGACTATTGCGGGGAATAAAGGTTTACGATTTTTTTTGGAAATATTGATCCCTGTAATAGTACATATGCCTTTACAGGGCAACAAGGGAAGAAGGTTGAAAATAAAAGTTCAATTTTTAAAAAGTAATATTGAAAAGTAATATTTTATTTGGAGCTAAGGATTGCAGCCCCCTGAATAACAGAGAGTAGAAACTGAATCGCCTCTTTGCGATTAAGGATTTAACTGAAGGCAAAGTATTTTACTTTTATATATTTTAACGTTCATTTTCACTCAGAAATAGAATATCAGCTCTTCTGAAGGTAAAAATTGTTAACTCTTTTATTTTGAAAAACTCACAACGAAGACCAGGGTCAAAGTCGATAAAATACAAAATGGTTACTTTGACTACCACTATGAACTTAACCATTATATCATTGCTGAAAATGTATCAAAAATAACTTGCAATCAATTACTGATAAATTCTATGACAAGTTACTTATAAAAGAAATTTAACATAATGTTTTCAAGTGTTCCCTAACTTTTGATACTTATTACACCAACCAAGATAATGCATCTCTTTCCATTAGATAGTTAGTGTCCAATCCTTTCTATAACAGAACTGATCATGCTTACATAACCTATCCAACAACCACTTTGCACAATAAAATCTACATGACAACTTGTTGATAGATCTGGTATGATAAATTCAAGAGTAATGTTTTTTGCTATTCATTTATTGCAAGGAATGTATAGAAATTTGGAGCCTTTCCACTACTTTTGTTTAGAAATCAAACCTTAGCGGCTTGGGACTTCCAGAACCAAACTGTCTCTTCCTCAGAACCTACCCACCATAAATTACCAGTCACATCACAGAAGTAATAAATAAAAACTAAACCAACCTAGAGAATATTTTTTATTTTTTCTTTGGCCTCCTTGTCTCGCGAGACAATGGGTAAGCACCTAGAGGTGGTCATTGATTTGTGGAGCAGCGCCTGGAGTGGCTATAAAGGCCGATTCTGGAGTGACAGACTCTTCCACAGGCGCTGCAGATAAAATTGGTTGTCGGGGCTGTTACACAGTTGGCTCTCTCCTTGCACTTCTGTCTTTTTCCTGCCAACTGCTAAGTCTCTTCGACTCGCCACTCTTTAGCCCTGCCTTTATGGCTGACCGCCAGCTCTGGCGATCACTGGTAACTGACTCCTACGGGTCAGTTGGTCAATGTCACAGGACTTCATGTCGCATTTGCAGATGTCTTTAAAGCGGAGACATGGACAGCCTGTGGGTCTGATACCAGTGACGAGCTCGCTGTACAATGAGTCCTTGGGCATCCTGTCATCTTCCATGCGGCTTACATGGCGAAGCCATCTCAAGTGCCGCTGGCTCAGTAGGGTGTATATGCTGGGATGTTGGCTGCCTTGAGGACTTCTGCGTTGCCACCTGATGCCAAGGACTCTTCGGAGGCAGCGAAGATGGAATGAGTTGAGATGTCGCTCTTGGCTGACATACATTGTCCAGGGCTCGCTACCATAGAGCAAGGTACTGAGGACACAGGCTTGAAACACTCAGACTTTTGTGTTCTGTGTCAGTGCGCCATTTTCCCACACTCTCTTGGCCAGTCTGGACATAGCAGTGGAAGCCTTTCCCATGCACTTGTTGATTTCTGCATCGAGAGAGAGGTTACTGGTGATAGTTGAGCCTTGGTAGGTGAACTCTTGAACCACTTCCAGAGCATGGTTGCCGATATTGATGGATGGAGCATTTCTGACGTCCTGTCCCATGATGTTTGTTTTCTTGAGGCTGATGGTTAGGCCAAATTTGTTGCAGGCAGCCGCAATCCTGTCAATGAGTCTCTGCAGACATTCTTCTATGTGGGATGTTAAAGCAGCATCATCAGTAAAGCGGAGTTCTCTGATGAGGACTTTCCATACTTTGGTCTTCGCTCTAAGAAGGGTAAGGTTGAACAACCTGCCATCTGATCTTGTGTGGAGGAAAATTCCTTCTTCTGAAGACTTGAATGCATGTAAGAGCAGCAGTGAGAAAAAGATCCCAAACAGTGTAGGTGCGAGAACACAGCCCTGTTTCACGCCACTCAGGATAGGAAAGGGGTCTGATGAGGTGCCGCTATGCTGAATTGTGCCTTTCATATTGTCATGGAATGAGGTGATGATACTTAGTAGCTTTGGTGGACATCCGATCTTTGCTAGTAGTCTGAAGAGACCATGTCTGCTGACGAGGTCAAAGCTTTGGTGAGGTCTATGAAAGCAACGTAGAGGGGCATCTGTCGTTCGCGGCATTTCTCCTGTAGCTGGCGAAGGGAGAACAGAATGTTGGTGGATCTCTCTGCTCAAAAGCCACACTGTGCCTCAGGGTAGACACGCTCAGCCAGCTTCTGGAGTCTGTTTAAAATGACTCGAGCGAAGACTTTCCCTGCTATGCTGAGCAGGGAGATTCCACGGTAGTTGTTGCAGTCACTGTGGTTACCCTTGTTCTCATAGAGGGTGATGATATTGGCATCGCGCATGTCCTGTGGTACTGCTCCATCATCCCAGCACAGGCAAAGTATTATATATAATTTACATATATTCCAAAGCCTTACAATTGAAGATTGATTTTACCATTGTCATGCTAGGCCCCCACCTGCCAAGAATGAGGCACATTAATTTTGTCATGAACATTGATTTTAAGCTGTTACTGGAGTGAAGAAAGGACTTGTTAAACAGATTAGCCGTGGCTGGAAAATACATTTGCATATTAACAGACAATGTTTGGAAGGACAAAGCAGCCATTCCCTGACACATTCAACCTGTAATGGACTTCTGATCACCAGACGTTGAAGGTGGGGGAGCTCGCATTCAAGGTTGACTGCTAAGATGGCCGAATACACAAACAGACATGGTCAAATCAGCTAGTCACATGACTAACCTGCTGGGCAACCAGAGTGTTTTGAATTTGTACAAACAATTTTGGGTATGGAGTGTCTATTTTCTCCTGGACTGAGAAGATATCTCTCTGTCTGCTCCCATCTCTTTGTCAAAAGCCTCTGAATCCACTGAAGACATGTGAACCCCAAGAGAGAAAAGCCTCCTACAGTGAACATGGTTGAAGAAAAATACTGGGCCCCAACGAAAAGCAAGATCGACCTACATTCAAGGACTCTACAGTGAGCTCGAAGAACAATAACAACAACTCTCCAGATATTGCCTCAAACTTTTCCACTTTATTTTTCTTCTGTTCTTTTCTGTCTCTATTTACATGTGTGTGTGGGACGCGTTGTGTAACCATAGGTGTTAACTGAATTAGAGTTTACGTTTAAGTTTAATAAATTTCAACTTTTCTTCTCTGAACCTGAGAAAGCCTGTTTGTGCTGGTTTCTTTGCCTTATATAATTGGAAAGGATTCACCAAAGGGGAGCTAAAAACACAGTGTGTTTAAAATTAAACCCTGTTACAATAAGACTAGGTGAAGGCTGAAGGGGAACCCTAGACCTCTTTCTCACCTGGTCGTAACACCATACATAAAAAATAGTTGATATAAAATATCTGCAACTATCTTTAGTGCTACTAATTCCATGATATTACATTAAATATCACTAATTTTACAATAATTTTTTTAGAATATGTATTGTCTAAAGAAATATAATATTGCTGGGGTCAGTTGTTGACTATTATGGTTGAATGTCAAAACCTCATGTTTTTCAGCCATACTGGCCTTGCTCATTTTTATAGGGGCAATTTGTGGTGAATTAATTTTGCGTGTGGTCAGGTCTAGACTTAGGCAGTTTGAATAAACTCTGGATTCTGTATGCTATTTATACATAATTATGCTAGTTTTGTGTCACAACTGGTGGATTGTTTGGACTTCATGATTCCTTGCATGCCACACATTTCTGCAAACATCTGTCATACTTTCTGGCTAGGTTTTTTCCTTCAGAATTGTGAACGTATTGCACCACATTTTGGGCATTTATTCTAAGTTACTGTATTGCTCAACTTGTTTTATTTGATCTCCAAGGGATGGGTAAAGGTCAGTATTCAAAAGTGGGCTTGGATGTTTGTGAGATTAACTGAGGATTGGTTTCTTTTGGCAACTCCCATCTTTGCATCCGTTTATGAAATGCAGATGGTTATTGTAAAAATATTTTCTCCAAGCCACATTCGTTGACAGATCATACTCATGGAATTTTATCTTTTTAAACACTTTACATTAGCATTACACTCATTTTAAGTATCATAAATACAGGAGAAGTGTACAAAAAACTTACCATCTCTTTATTTGGAATGGTGTAAGCTTGCATGGTGGTAAACTCCTCTTGAAATTACATGATTAGCAGTCAAGGCTGTTAAATTGCCTTTTGGGTTTGGTCTCTAAAACAGTGCTGTCACCCATATGTGGTCCCGTTACTGCCCTAACTGTCAACCTTGACTTTCTCTAGTTTCTATCCTATCACACTGTATGCTTTTTCTGAGATCATCTTGTCAATGACACCCACTTACTGCCCTTGTTTTGTTCCACTTTTACCACCTACTGCCCTCCTTCAGCTGATGAGTCAGTACTCCTCCATGTTGAACACACTTGGAAGAAGCACTGAGGGTAGCAATGGCACAGGATGTGCTCTGGGTGGGGGACTTCAGTGTCCATCAGCACGAGTGGCACGGTAGCATCACTACTGACCGAGCTGGCCGAGTCTGCCAGACTGAGCCTGTGGCAGATGGTGAGGAACCAACAAGAGGGAAAATTCTACTAGATGCTGTCCTCACTAATCTACCTGTTACATATGCATCTGTCCATGACAGTATTGGTAGGAGTTGCCACCACACAGACCTTGTGAAGACAAAGAGCCAACTTCACACTGAGGATACTGTCCATCATGTTGTATGGCACCACCACCATGTTAAATGGGATAGATTCAGAACAGATCTAGCAGCTCAAAACAGGGCATCCATGAGGCGCTGTGGACAATTAGCAGCAGCAGGATTGTATTCAACCACAATCTCTAACCTCATAGCCTGGCATATCCCTCACTCTACCATTACCATCAAGCCAGGGGATCAACCCTGGTTCAATGAGGAGTGCAGGAGAGCATGCCAGGAGCAGCATCAGGCATACCTAAAAATGAGATGCCCACCTGGTGAAGCTACAATACAGCTTTACTTGCATGCTAAACAGCAGAAGCAGCATACTGTAGACAGAGCTCAGCGATCCAACAACCGACGGATTAGATCAAAGCTCTGCAGCCCTGCCACATCCAGTCATGAATGGTGGTAGACAATTAAACAACTAACCAGAGGAGGAGGCTCCAAAAAAATATCCCCATCCTCAATGAAGAGAGGAACCCAACACATCATGCAAAAAACAAGGCTGAAGCATTTTCAAACATCTTCAACCAGAAGTGCCAAGTGGATGATCCATTTATAATGCCACTCCAGTTCAGTTTCTGGTCAATGGTAATCCCCAGGATTTTGATGGTGGGGAATTCAGTGATGATAATGCCTGTAGTGTTGCAGAGTTTTGAGATAGTGTTTTGAAATTGCATTGTACATTTTGTTAACTTGAGGTCACTGTACAAACACATCATTCTGACTTGGAAATATATTGCCTTTCCTTCACTGTTTTAAAAACATGGAACTCCTTTCCTGATAGCACAAATCAGGAGTCTGATAGAATGCACTCCACTTGCCTGGATGGGTGCAGCTCCAACAACACTCAAGAAGCTCGACACCATCCAGGACAAAGCAACTGCTTGATTGGCACCCCATCGATAAACATTCACTCCCTCCACCACTGATGCACAATGGCAGCAGTGTGTAACATCGACAAGAGTGTACCTACACCAGATGGACTGTAGTGGTTCAAGAAGACAGCTCACCACCACCTTCTCAAGGGCAATTAGGGATGGGCAAAAAATGCTGGCCTAGCCAGAGATGCTCACATCTTATGAAAGAATTTAAAAAAATCCAATCCCAGCCAGAGCATCTCTAGTGTCATCATTCAAAGATATACCCCTTCGACTGCTTTTGTGTTGTTGGATTGCTTGTCGATTATCAGTCCTGGGTAAGTCAAACTTCTTCCAGCTCAACATCAGGAAGACCAAAGTCATCAATTTTTGCCCTTGCTACAAATTCCACTCCCTTACCCTGACTTTGTCCCCCTTCTCAACCCACTTTCTGAGACTGAAGAACATCATTTGTAATGTTGGTGCCATCTTTGACCCTGAGCTGAATTTTAAACCCATATCCTTTCCTACCCACCATTAGTACCTTTTACTTTCACCTCCACAACATTGCCCACCTCTGTTCCTACCTCAGCCCTCTGCAACTGAAACCCTTAACCACACATTTATGACATCCAGATCTGAATCTTCTAATGTTGTCTTTGCTGATCTTTAAACCTCTTCCATTTATAAACTCCAACTTGTTCAAACTTTGCTGCAGGAATCCTGTTCCACACTAATTCTTGATGACCTGTTACTCTTGTCCCCATTAACCTACATTGGCTCCGGTCTCAATGTTGTCAATTCTAAATCCTTGTTCTCATCTATAAATTCCTCCGTGGCTTTAGCCTTTATGTCTTTGACCTTTCATTACATGCAGTGCTTTCAGTTACCTAGGTTCTTCTTTTGGAACTCCCTACAGGAACCCCTCCACCTCTGTTTCTCTCACCACCTTTAAAAACGTCCTCAAAACTGATCTTTTCAATCTAATTTTTGTTCATCGCTCCTAATCTCTTCTGCTTCTATTTTTATTATATCTATTTTTGAAGTTTCTTAGAACATTCTTTTACATTAAAACAATGCAGAAATGCAAGTTGTTGTTATGCTGACAACACCCAGTTCTAACTCTCCACCACTTCTCACAACTCCAGTCTCATCTCTAAGCTGTTGGACTACTTGCCTGGCTTTATATCATGAGTGATGAGACTACATTTCCTACAATTAATCAGAGGGAAGTTGAAGTCATTGTTCTTATCACCTGTCAAAACATCTGCACCTTTGTTATTAACTTCATCTTCCTCCTTGGGTGCTGACTCAGACTGAACCAGATCATGTATTTCCTCACTCCAGAGCCACATTTCAAACCTCATGTCCTATCCATCAGCAATTCTGCTTCTTACAACTACTTCCACATTGCTGCCCATCTCCACCCATAGCATATTTCTTACAGCCACCAATACCTTTTATCAATGCCTTTTTAACCTCTAGGTTAGACTTGTTAAATGATCTCCTTTCTGACCTCCTCAGCCAACCTTCCACAAACTCCAAATCCTGCAACATATCATGCTAAGCCCCACTTGCCCATCACTCCCATTCTGCATTGGTTCTCTCTGAAAAATAGTTACATTTAAAGTCCTTGTCCTCATCCACAAATCCCTAAACTTCCTCACTTCATCCTATTTCAGCAATCTTCTCCAGACTTCTGTCTGCTCCCACCTCCTCTGGTCCTCTGAGTCTGACCAGCCGTGCATCCCCCTTCTTGAGCTCCATCTTCTGTTGACTCGACCCTACTCTTTGGAACTACTTCACTATACCTCTCTGCCTTCCCTATCTCCCTCTTCATCTTTAAAAGCTTTTCCAAATACATTTCTTGAAATAAGCTTTCAATCTTACCTGACCCTTCTGCAAAGCCTCAGCTCATGTTCCTATTCTCCATGTAGCACCTTGCGATGTCATTAGACTTTAATAGTGCTATACTAATGCAAGTCATTGTTATTGTAGATTTTTGCATTTTAGAAATGAAAAAATAACATATGGAATCCGCAAACCTTTATGGGGAAGAAATTCGTATGCGTAGCGCTGCCTGCCCCCGGGGCATCGAACAAATTTCTCTCCCTCTTTTCCAAATGTTAAAGAAAGACTTGTATTTATATAGCAACTTTCACGACCACAGCCTGTGAAGTACATTCGCCTCATTGTTAAGGGAAAATAGTTTGGAAAACATTTGTATCGTACTTTTCAAAATATGGACTGTGAAGGTTAAGTCTGAACAGTTGGCAAAGTATCAATCTCTGTGATTAAGTCGCCTCTCGTCATCTGCCTTTTTTGTATGTACTGTGTTTTATTCATTATGCAAGAAAGTGACAGTGATCTAATTTTTTTTTTCCGAAATATACTTTATTCATAAAAATCTGTAAAAATTACATTCCCAAACAGTTTAAAACAGCATCAAGTCAAAAAATACAAACATTGCAAGGGAGATCAGTTTCCTTCAATACAATCATGAGTTGCTTCACAACCCTTCCATTTCACATTTGTCATGCCATATACATTTTTACATTTACAGCACACAAAATTTTCCCGATACAGTTCGAGGGGTTTCCCTTGGGTCCAGCCCCTCAGTTCAGCTTGGTGGGGGGACCTTATACTTTGGTCTTTCCCCATTGAGACAGTGATCTAAATGCTGAGGGTTTTGTCCAATCTGGATACACATGCACTGTGACAGCAGAAGTCAACAAGCACCTTAACTACCTCCGTGAAGCTGCCGTCAATAAGTAAACGCATCCTCCTAGCTCTTCTGATTGAGAGAACAGTGCTGATTGACAAGGACGCGTCATGGAAATGTTGAGAGAGAGAGAGAGAGAGAGACGGGTTTGTGCTGCTGCGTTCACACATCGAGCAGCTGTTTATTGGCGGCTGCTGCAGGTTCATGGCTCCAGCTGTGTTTCTGGCTTCTTTGTTTCCCTTTCAGTAATCTCAGTTTTAGCAACTCTTGGCTGCTTGTGTGTGTTGCTTATTTTGAGGAGAACTCGACCTTATTTTTTCTTCGCTCGGGAGAGGAGCTGCATCTTCGGTGCGTTTTGCGGCAGTTTCCAGATCTCGAAGGTGAGCGGTGAAGTAAGCCAGGTGCCAAAGTGGGCTGGAGCGGGGAGCGGGTGGGAGCTGGAGGGCCGGCTTGGCTTGGCTCGGCTCGGCTCCCTGCATCGCAGGTAAAAGGATGCCTGTGAGGGGCCAGCCGCTTTCACAAAGTTGGATTTCGCACTTCATTTGGACTTTCTGCCCTCTTTAGTGGCTGCACAATATTCCAAATAAAGCTTGGTAGAAATCGGAGAACTTCCTTTTACAATGCAAACGTCAAATTATGTTTTACTTAGCGCATTAGGAGCATGAATTCAAGCAAACATTATTGTATAATGATTAGTTTCATAAGCAACAAATAACACTACTTCATTTAACGACTTTTCGAAATGATAAAACAAGGGGCCGCTTTGAAAATAATTCCTGTCGGACGGTCAAAGTAATTTTAACAAGTGCGATGTTAAGTGGCTGATCAGTATTTAAAATGGGACTTAGTAACAATACAGAAAATGTGAGTTTGTGTAACGCTGAGGAAACTGCGTAGTTTTTTTTTGAGTTGAGGAAAGCTGAGGTATTTTTAACTGAACACGCTGCAGAAGGCTTGCGCGAACCTGTTGGAGATCTAAAGATGAGCCGTTTTGTAACGAATCATGTTTCAGTCACTTTGGAGTTAGACCGAAAGCGTGTGGTTTTTTTGGTCAGTAGTAAATGGGTTTGCGTGGTAGAATTTGCAGCACAATTCAAAAGTCGAGTTGTCTTGATACTTTTCAGTAGGTTTGCTTTCTGCTTTTTGCTGTTACTTAGTCCTCCAACTCTGGCTATCCCTTTGTGATCACCATCTACATCGACAACATGCAATATCGAAGGTGATTTTAGATTCAAGAGCGCAAACGGCGTTTGTCGATTATGTAAGAGCACAGCAGTTACTGCAGCGGGGTCTTTGGTTTTCGCCAACATTAGATGGCTTGGGCTAGGGACCTCAATTTGTCGTGGTTAGTGTGTTGATCACTTGGTGCGGATCATTTCATTAAGTAATTTCATGGCCTTTATTGCAAAGTGGCTTCTGCATGGTGATGTGAAAGTGACTGTATTAGTTGCTCTGAGCTAATTCCAGAATGTAACGGTGTAACGCCACTTTGGAGAGGCTGTGTTATACTGCTTTAGCTTCATGTAACTTTAAACATGACTGCGGTTTAGAAGGGTTGGACCCTTGGGTGTTGAATGCTCTTGTTCTGGAGTTTCAGTACTTGCAGCAGGTATTTGCCCAGAGGGCTGATGAAGATATGATCGGAAGTAGGTATTGTCCCAATGTGGATAGCAGCTTGTTTTTTTTTACTGTGCCTTTCACATCCCAGAGGCTTCAGATAAGAATATGGAAAACAGAGATATTGAGGCAGGACTATGAAGATTTGAACGGGTAACCGAAAACTTGGTCAAAGAATTTTTTTTTGAGAGGTTGGGGAGAGTTTAGGCAGGTCATTCTAGAAAGTGGGACCCAGGAAGCTGAAGGCTTTGCTGCTAATGGTGGAGCAAATTAGTTTTGTTTCCTGTTGGTCTCCCCAGAGCCTTGTAAAGATGGACTTCAGGTGAAAGTTATTCAATATTTCAATGCTTACAGTCCCAAAGCAACATATAAAGTAATGAGAAATAGCTGGTAATGTACAATTAGCGGTGTGGTTAAGTAGAGTGGTTGCTGATCCTATCATAGTATAATGGAGGCCTGTTTCAAATGCTACTTACTGTTCGGATACTAAAGAAAGACTTGTATTTATATAGCCCCTTTCACAAGCACCGGGGTGTCTCGAAGTGTTGTACACCTAATGAATTTTGAAATGTAGACACTGTTTTAGGTAGGAAATGCGGTAGCCAGTTTGCACACAGCAAGCTCCTCCAAACAGCAATGTGGTAGTGACTTGATAATCTATTTTAGTGATGTCGATTTGAGGGATATATATTGGCCAGAACACTGGGGATAACCTCCCTGCTCTTCAAAATGGTGCCTTGGATCTTTTACATCCACCTGAGAGAGCAGATGGGGCCTTGGCTTAACGTCTCATCTGAAAGACACTAGCAGAAACTTGACTTTTTACTTTTTTTTTCTGCAGTGTACGTGGGTCTCGAGTATGCATGTTCTGAATCAACGTTGTTTCAGATTTCATATTGTAAAAGATTTGGAGGCAGTACAGTGTAACTTAATGCAGAATGGCCTATGCCAGCTTCTTTCTGAGCAACTGTAGTAACTTTATTTGATGTAGAGGGGAATGAGCTATTATGCTTAGTCATGCTGGTTGAGAAATGTTGAATTGGTGCAGGTTTCATATTTTACAAAAGGAACCAGCTCAACCAGTCCTTTGTTGAGCTGAGCAGTGGAGTGACATCTGGGGGGGCTGTGAAGTTGTGCAGATGTGAGCATTGATTTGAGAAGGGTGTACAGAGTGTGAAGTAGTAACAAGTGAGGTGGCATAAAGAATCATTGCCATTTTTTTGGAATGGAGGCAAGGTATACGATACAGTTGAGGGAATGCTAATGGAGCTGGTGTCTTATTTTTTGGAGGAAAAACCATTAAATTAGCAAATGTTTGGTTTGTGGAAATTTATGCAAGAGTGCTAAATATGTTGGGCGGCGCAGTGGTTGGCACCGCAGCCTCGCAGCTCCAGCGACCTGGGTTCGGTTCTGGGTACTGCCTGTGCGGAGTTTGCAAGTTCTCCCTGTGACCGTGTGGGTTTTCTCCGGGTGCTCTGGTTTCCCCCCACGTGCCAAAGACTTGCGGGTTGTTAGATAAGTTGGCCATTGTAAAAAAAAAAAAAATTAATTGCCCCTAGTGTAGGTAGGTGGTAGGAGAATTGAGGGAAGATGGGGATGTGAGAGGGAAAAATGGGATTAATGTAGGATTAGTATCAATGGGTGGTTGATAGTCGGCACAGACCCGGTGGGCCGAAGGGCCTGTTTCGGTGCTGTATCTCTATGACTCTATGTGCTAAGTTAGTTTAAATTTAAATGTGTAGAGTCTAAAATCAAATCGTATTTTCTAGGGCAGGGGTTCCCAAATTGTGGCATGCTTACCTCGGGGGTACTGGATGCAGCTCAGGTGGTGGGGGTGGGGCATGCAGATGAAACTGTTTGCTTTAGATGTTAAATCTACCATTAGACAATTAACCTTTTTTTTCCCCCTAATTTTTTGAATTTTTTTTTTCACTTTGTGCCTTTAAAGAAATAAAAAGTTAGGATGCTTCCTGGTAGATGTTTCCTTTGACTGTTGAATTTTTCCAAAATGCAAGGGCACGTGGCCTTTTAAAAATTTATTCGTGGAATGTGGGTGTCGCTGGCAAAGCCAGCATTTATTGCATATCCCTAATTGCCCTTGTGAAGGTGATTGTAAGCTGCCTTCTTGAACCGCTGCAATCCTTG
Organism: Heterodontus francisci; assembly: GCF_036365525.1. Classification (NCBI taxonomy): domain Eukaryota; kingdom Metazoa; phylum Chordata; class Chondrichthyes; order Heterodontiformes; family Heterodontidae; genus Heterodontus; species Heterodontus francisci. The sequence goes on along the minus strand of NC_090372.1, from coordinate 71,114,887 downwards.
GGTCCACCAACAGTGCTGTTAGGGAGGGAGTTCCAGGATTTTGACCCAGAGACAGTGAAGGAACTGTGATATAGTTCCAGGTCAGCATGGTGTGTGGCTTGCAGGGAAACTTGCAGGTGGTGGTGGTCCCATGCATCTGTTGCCCTCATCCTTCTAGGTAGTAGAGGTCGTGGATTTGGAAGGTGTTGTTGAAGGAGCCTTGGTGAGTTGCTGCAGTGCATCTTGTATATGGTGCACACTGCTGCCACTGTGCGTCGATGGTGAAGGGAGTGCATGTTGAAGATGGTGGATGGTGTGCCAATCAAGCCGGCTGCTTTGTCCTGGATGTTGCCGAGCTTCTTGAGTGTTAGAGCTGCACCCATCCAGGCAAATGGACAGTATTCCATCACACTCCTGACTTGTGCCTTGTAGATGGTGGGCAGGCACTGGGGAGTCAGGAGATGAGTTATTCACCGCAGAATTCCTAGCCTCTGACCTGCTCTTGTAGCCACAGCATTGACATGGCTGGTCAAGTTCAGTTTCTGGTCAATGGTAATCCCTCGGATGTTGATCATGAGGAATTCAGCGATGGTAATGCCATTGAACATCAAGGGGTCATCACCCCTTGTTTGAGATGGTCGTTGCCTGGCACTTGTGTGGCCCGAATGTTACTTGCCATTTATCAGTCCAAGTCTGAATGTTGTCCAGGCCTTGCTGCATCTGGACATGGGCTGCTTCAGTATCCGAGGAGTCGTGAATGGTGATCAACATCGTGCAATCATCAGTGACTATCCCCACTTCTGACCTTATGGAGGGAAGGTCATTGATGGTTGAGCCTAGGACACTATCCTGAAAAACTCCTGCAGTGATGCCCTGGGGCTGAGATGATTGACTTCCAACAACCACAACTATCTTTGAGTTGGGTATGACTCCAACCAGCGGAGAGTTTTCCCTAATTCCCATTGCCTCCAGTTTTGCTAGGGCTCCTTTAATGCCATACTCGGGGAATTGGGGCGGGGCGGGGGGAAGGTGGGGTGATGGTGGCCGTGTCCAACAGAGGCCCCCTCGGGTATGTCACCCCAGATGGAGCACCTTCCCTGCCTTCCTAATCAATCCCCACCCTCCTTGCTGGGACCGAGCTAAATTTTCTTTTACGCCGGCGAGACCCGAGACCCCACTCACCTTTTGGTGCTGCTCTTCGAACTGGGTGCAGTCCCAGTAGTGACCACCGCTACCAGTGGTGCTGCTAGGATTGAGGCCTGCGTCTTGCCTCAGTAGTGAAAGTCACACCTGAGGCTGGGCCATGCAAAATCGGTGTGTGGCTTCCAGTCCTCCCTGACTTTTAAGCTGGTGGGTGGGGGCCTCCACCACCGAGTAAAATTTTGGTCAGAGTCTCTGACAAGTCCACCCAGACACATTTCTCATATCTGTTGGTCTGGACACCTTCCATCCACATCAACAACCTCACTTTGGAGGTTGGCAACAGCTTCGTATACCCTGGATCAACAATCACCAGTATTCTGTCCCTTGATGCCAAAATCAGCACCAGGATTGCCAAGGCTGCAGCTGTCACATCGACATTGAGAAGACGAGTGTGGACCAACAGCAAACTAACCAAAAATACAAAGCTTTGCGTGTACCGGGCTTGTGTTCTCAGCACCCTGCTTTATAGCGGTGAAGCATGGATAATGTGTGCCAGCCAAGAAAAGCGGCTGATAGCTTCCACCTCCGCTGCCTCAGATGGATATTGGGCATCTTCTGGCAGTACAGAGTGCCGAATATGGAAGTACACCAGTGTGCAGAGATCCCCAGCATGTTTGCCCTCTTGAGTCAGTGGTGATTTTGTTGGCTGTGTTATGTGAGTCGAATTGATGATGGCTGCATCCCCAAAGACATGCTTTATGGTGAGCTTGCTATTGGCATGACCCCAACAGGTTGCCCACATCTGCATTACAAGGATGTCTGCAAGTGAGACCTAAAGCTGACCAGGATCAGAGTTGATGTATGGGAAGTCCTTGCTGCTGACCAGAGTTCCTGGAGAATGGCAGTTATGAAGGGCTTGGAAAAAGCAGAGGACAAAAACGACCAGATGGCAGATAAGAGAGCCCAGTGGAAGGAAAAACTCAGTCGACCTCAGGCCAACAATATTCATCTGTGCCAGCTGTGGAAGGGATTGCCATTCACGAGTTGGTTTCTACAGTGACAACAGATGATGATCAGCTCAGAAGTGACATATACCCAGTCCATTGTCTGCTGAGATGGAAGGATGCCAGAAATTCCACTATCATAGAACATAGAACATTACAGCGCAGTACAGGCCCTTCAGCCCTCGATGTTGCGCCGACCTGTGAAACCATCTGACCTACACTATTCCATTTTCATCCATATGTCTATCCAATGACCACTTAAATGCCCTTAAAGTTGGCGAGTCTACTACTGTTGCAGGCAGGGCGTTCCACGCCCCTACTACTCTGAGTAAAGAAACTACCTCTAACATCTGTCCTATATCTATCACCCCTCAACTTAAAGCTATGTCCCCTCGTGTTTGCCATCACCATCCGAGGAAAAAGGCTCTCACTATCCACCCTGTCCAACCCTCTGATTATCTTATATGTCTCTATTAAGTCACCTCTTCTCCTTCTCTCTAACGAAAACAACCTCAAGTCCCTCAGCCTTTCCTCGTAAGACCTTCCCTCCATACCAGGCAACATCCTAGTAAATCTCCTCTGCACCTTTTCCAAAGCTTCCACATCCTTCCTATAATGCGGTGACCAGAACTGCACGCAATACTCCAGGTGCGGCCGCACCAGAGTTCTGTACAGCTGCAGCATGACCTCGTGGCTCCGAAACTCGATCCCCCTACTAATAAAAGCTAACATACCATATGCCTTCTTAACAGCTCTATTAACCTGGGTGGCAACTTTCAGGGATTTATGTACCTGGACACCAAGATCTCTCTGCTCATCTACACTACCAAGAATCTTCCCATTAGCCCAGTATTCTGCAATCCTGTTACTCCTTCCGAAGTGAATCACCTCACACTTTTCCGCATTAAACTCCATTTGCCATCTCTCAGCCCAGCTCTGCAGCCTATCTATGTCCCTCTGTACCCTACAACATCCTTCGGCACTATCCACAACTCCACCGACCTTAGTGTCATCCGCAAATTTACTAACCCACCCTTCTACACCCTCATCCAGGTCATTTATAAAAATGACAAACAGCAGTGGCCCCAAAACAGATCCTTGCGGTACACCACTAGAAACTATACTCCAGGATGAACATTTGCCATCAACCACCACCCTCTGTCTTCTTTCAGCTAGCCAATTTCTGATCCAAAGCACTAATTCACCTTCAATCCCATACTTCTGTATTTTCTGCAATAGCCTACCGTGGGGAACTTTATCAAACACCTTACTGAAATCCATATAGACCACATCCACGGCTTTACCCTCATCCACCTGTTTGGCCACCTTGTCAAAAAACTCAATAAGGTTTGTGAGGCACGACCTACCCTTCACAAAACCGTGCTGACTATCGCTAATGAACTTATTCTTTTCAAGATGATTATAAATCCTATCTCTTATAACCTTTTCCAACATTTTACCCACAACCGAAGTAAGGCTCACAGGTCTATAATTACCAGGGCTGTCTCTACTCCCCTTCTTGAACAAGGGGACAACATTTGCTATCCTCCAGTCTTCCGGCACTATTCCTGTCGACAATGACGACATAAAAATCAAGGACAAAGGCTCTGCAATCTCCTCCCTGGCTTCCCAGAGAATCCTAGGATAAATCCCATCTGGCCCAGGGGACTTATCTATTTTCACACTTTCCAAAATTGCTAACACCTCCTCCTTGTGAACCTCAATCCCATCCAGCCTAGTAGTCTGTATCTCAGTATTCTCCTCGACAACATTTTCTTTCTCCACTGTAAATACTGACGAAAAATATTCATTTAACACTTCCCCTATCTCCTCCGATTCCACAGACAACTTCCCACTACTATCCTTGATTGGCCCTAACCTATCTCGAGTCATTCTTTTATTCCTGATATACCTATCGAAAGCCTTAGGGTTTTCTTTGATCCTATCCGCCAATGACTTCTCGTGTCCTCTCCTTGCTCTTCTTATCTCTCCCTTTAGATCCTTCCTGGCTAGCTTGTAACTCTCAAGCGCCCTAACTGAGCCTTCACTTCTCATCCTAACATAAGCCGCCTTCTTCCTCTTGACAAGCGCTTCAACTTTTTTTAGTAAACCACGGCTCCCTCGCTCGACAACTTCCTCCCTGCCTGACAGGTACATACTTATCAAGGACACGCAGTAGCTGCTCCTTGAATAAGCTCCACATTTCGATTGTGCCCATCCCCTGCAGTTTCCTTCCCCATCCTACGCATCCTAAATCTTGCCTAATCGCATCATAATTTCCTTTCCCCCAGCTATAATTCTTGCCCTGCTGTATATGCCTGTCCCTGCCCATCGCTAAGGTAAACCTAACCGAATTGTGATCACTATCACCAAAGTGCTCACCAACTTCTAAATCTAACACCTGGCCGGGTTCATTACCCAGTACCAAATCCAATGTGGCATCGCCCCTGGTTGGCCTGTCTACATACTGTGTCAGAAAACCCTCCTGCACACACTGGACAAAAACAGACCCATCTAAAGTACTCGAACTATAGTATTTCCAGTCAATATTTGGAAAGTTAAAGTCCCCCATAACCACTACCCTGTTAGTCTCGCTGCTGTCAAGAATCATCTTTGCTATCCTTTCCTCTACATCTCTGGAACTATTTTGGAGGTCTATAGAAAACTCCCAACAGGGTGACCTCTCCTCTCCTGTTTCTAACCTCGGCCCAGACTACCTCAGTAGACAAGTCCTCAAACGTCCTTTCTGCCGCTGTAATACTTTCCTTGATTAACAATGCCACCCCCCCCCCCCCCCCCCCCTTTTACCATCTTCTCTGTTCTTAGTGAAACATCTAAATCCCGGAACCCGCAACATCCATTCCTGTCCCTGCTCTACCCATGTCTCTGAAATGGCCACAACATCGAGATCCCAGGTACCAACCCATGTTGCAAGCTCACCCACCTTATTCCGGATGCTCCTGGCGTTGAAGTAGACACATTTTAAACCAAGCTCTTGTTTGCCAGTGCCCTCTTGTGTCCTTATAACCTTATCATATTGTCTAGCAACCCAATTCAAAATGTCATATTCAAAACTAACTCCTGCCATTTAGTATGTTATCATGCATCATAAGATTTTCTCTTTGAATTGAGTGCAAAGTTGATTCATGAATGTTTAAAACTAGCTAATCTGTCAATGACTTTAAATGGTTTTATTTCAAAAGTATTGCAGCATTGTTTAAATATTTCAGTTGGGTTGCAGACTTTCCTAACATTTCTATCTGCATGAACATGCCCGTTGGACATTCAGTTAAAATGCTTCACATGTCTGCATGTTCACTACTTGTTGGGTATTGAGAATGAACTGGAATGAGGACCGACAGGATGTGCTTCAGTCGAAGAGATTTTGTATTGGTGAAGTTTTCTCATGTTGGGTGTACCCAGTATTGGGAGCACTCAGAAAAGTGAGTCAACATTACCTCTGGAGTAGATGAACAACTAAATATAGAAGTATTACTCTTGTATTATTGAAGACTAGCCAGCATTGACAATAGCCACATGAAGTGCATGATAGCCATTTGCATGCACTTTCTCCAGTCTGTATTTTTGGAGCTTTCCATGATGCCACTATGTAGCTGGCCCTCCCATTCTTACTCCATTTCTGCCTATGATCTTCCAGCTGCTGTAGAGATCTTCCTTTAACATAAATTTCAGGAACTGTATTTTATTTATCTAGTCTTAAGTGCTATAGTTGTCAGGGACACAACTCTGCTTACTGACAAAACTGGTGGTGCTAACCCAAGAGAGTGTCTGAAATCCATAACAGTCCATTTCTACTTGCATAGGAATTGTATGTCATACATTTGTTATCTCGCAGCAGTGATCCTTGTACTAATTTATTCCATTGAAATTTAGTTTGTTGTGATTCTCGATTATCCGGTCTTTATGCCAGTTGGCAAAAGATTTCACAGGATCACAAAATAATTGTTGCTGAGGAAGGCCATTGTCAATTTATTAATCCAGAAAGATGCCAAGGTCTCCTTCTAGCATCCAACTGTTAAATAATTCCAGACTTTTTGCCTTCACAAATATCTAAGTCTATTTTAGCACGTTGATCACCGTGTGAAGAATAATTTACTGATATCAGTGCTACAATTACCATTTACTAGTTTGAACTCGTGTCCCTTTGTACTATTCCCACAGTTAACAATATTTTCGTTCTTTTTCCATTTCTGTGCCTCCATAAGGTCAACTCTTAAATGTGTCCTTACTGGTTGGAAAAGCCAAAGTTTCTCCACTCAGGCCCTTGACCCTAGATGGCGGGTTCCTGGCTCTTCTCAATGCCTCCAGTGTTTGAATGTTCCCCCTTTTTTAATTGTTGATCAGAACAGGATGCCATATTCATGATGTGGCTGACCAGAGCACCTCAAAGATGGTCAAGATCTCTTCTGGCTTCTTTGGACAGTAGTTTACTTCTCTTAACTTGAATTAAGCAATTTTGAATTATCTGATATTTCAATGTTGTAAGCACTAAATTTCGAATGTGTTGGGTTACATATGCTGCTTTTATAAATTATTGGATAATTCATTTTTTAGCACTAAAGCAACTTTTTGAATTACCAGAAGTATAATGCAATGCATAAGTTACACTACTGTTGAAGTTGATTGGTGAAAGAACAGCATTTTCCGTTCACCTTGCTGACAGCTGCCCAAAGTTTTTGCAGATTTTACAGCATGGACTTGTTCTAATCAGATGTCTGATCCTATGTGACGGCCTCTGCAGGGCATTGGTGACACTAGTGAGCAGGGCACGAAACAGAGTGTGACTCTTCAACCAGCCAGATTGATGAATCCTCTGAGAAGTACAGAGATAAAACCAGGAAGTATTAACCAGGGAATATGAATTAGATTTCTATCATGGACAGAAAGCAAATGAAGATTGGGAAATATGGATGGGATTAACAGAGAGAGAGATATGAGACTGACAGAAAAAGCAAAAAAAAAAGAAAATATCTCCCAACGCTCATTATCTTGGGGAATGAGACTCCACGCTTGTTAAATTAACTTTGCTGGGCCAGAAAGATTTTTGACAGCAATTGTCATCGATCACACCATTTAAAAAAAAAACTCAACTCACTTCTGAATGCACCAGTTATTTCTAGTGGGCAAGCACCTCAAGTTCATGCTCTTGCATTGATTTCAACACTCAGTTTATTGGTGCGACTGCATCAATACACCCTGTGAAGGACAGGCTGATCTCTGACAACAATTTTAGATTTCCATACTTAACTGTGCAGATGCCAGAAGTTCTTACCCAATTTACCCTAATGCTTGCTGCTGTTTTTGCAAAACCAGGCCTCTTAACTCCCCATGAAGGTGCTACTTACACATTGGATGGATACAAACTAATAGTACAGTTAAAAGTGTACACCGTACATTAACCACTTCCCAGTATATTTTAAACAACGCTGAATGTTTTCTATTCATGGTTAGTTCTATCTTTGAACTATTGCTGTTATTTTGGTGCATCCGGTTGCTCTTTATTTTGCAACTGGTATTGCTGATTGGTCTATTTGTTTTACTTCTATAATTGCTTGGGTCTGTGGCATCTTTTATCCACCGTCTTCAGTATTGTCCTAATGATTCCATGGAATGTGCTGAATTGTCCTTACTTTAGTGAGCTTACAGTATTTTTAGTATACCTTGCATGAACTGTTAATAATTTTACATTCTACAAATGAGGTTTTTGAGGATATATCGTACTGAGATTTCTGCTGGTAGAAAATAGCATTCTAGTGCTGCTGAAATATCTAAGTTGTTAACCCATGTTTCATTTAGATTTAAGTTCTAGCAATTGGAAGAAAATCAAAAACAAGAACATCCATTTGATATTTCCAAGCCTTCTGGCATTGCTGCACAATGCAGCCCAAAAGATGACAACCTCTCCAGAAATTTTGATGTTCCCTCCTTAAGGTCAGAAGTGGGGATGTTTGATTGCACAGCGTTCAGCTCCATTCACAACTCCTCCGTTAATGAACCAGTCTGCGTCTGCATGCAGCAAGACCTGGGCAACATTCAGGCTTGGGCTGATAAGTGGTAAGTAACGTTTGCAACATTTAAGTGCCAGCCAATGACCATTTCCAATAACTATCTCCCCTTGGCTTTCAGCACCATTACCGGTGTTGAATTTCCCCATCAACATCCTGGGGGGTGGTGGGAGGAGTCACAATTGATCAGAAACCTAACTGGAGCATCCACATAAATACTGTGGCTGCAAGAGCAGGTCAGAAGCTGGGTATTCTGTGGCAAGTGACTCAACTCCTGACTCTCCAAAGCCTTTCCATCATCTACAAGGCATATGTCAGGAGTGTGATGGCCGAATGCAACTCCAGCAACATTCAACAAGCTCAACACCATCCAGGACAAAGTAGCTTGCTTGATTGGCACACCACTTACCAGCTTAAATATTTGCTTCCTCCACCACCAGTGCACAGCGGCAGCAATGTGTACTATCTACAAGATGCACTGCACCATCTCTCCAAGGCTTCTTCGACAGCGCTTCCTAAACCTGCAATCTCTTCCACCTAGAAGGATAAGAGCAGCAGACACATGGGAATACCACCGCCTCCACTTTTCCCTCCAAGTCACACACCATCCTGACTTAGAAATATGTCTGTTCCTTCTTTTGACGCTGGCTCAAAATCCTCGAACTCCCTATCTAATAGCACAGTGGGAGTATCTTCACCACACGAACTGCAGCGGTTCAAGAATGCATCTCACCACCACCTTCTGAAGAGTAACCAGGAATGGACAATGAATTCTGTTATTGCTGGTGATACCCACTTCCTGTGAATGAACATAAAAATGAATTAAGTCTGATAAATTAGTACATCTTATTTGGCAATTAGAGTTTTATGGAAAGCAACTTCATGTATCCTAAAATCAGTATTTTTGTGATCAAAAATTTTCTGGGGACTTTTGTTCCTTCTGGACTTGTGAAGGTCTTTTAATCATTCCTTTCCATACCCTTGCAATTTCTGACTCTGGTTTTCTCTGCATCTCACTTTCCTATGTCTCACCATTAAAAGCAGGGCTTTAGCTTCCTAGACTTACTGGTCTGGGGAACTCCTTTTGCCATTTTATGCTGCTCTTTTTTAAAAGCTCATACTTCATTCTCGCCCAAACCTTCAATCACTCAATACATTCTCATGACTCTTTTTCCATCACTCTAGTAACTCTCTGTAAAGCACCTTAAAGCATTTATTGTATAAATGAAAGTTGTTGCTGGTCCATTAAGATGAGTGCATTTTGAGTACTGTTATGAACTTTTAATGAGTTTTAAAATGTATATTGTTGATTCTGATCAGTGTTTCATCTGTTAAATAACTCAATCTGTTGAGTTCCCCAAACTCTGATTTCTGCTTTGGTGCCTAGCCTGCCATGGTCTGCAATAATCTGGCAGATGGTCCATCTGCGCACTGGGGAAATCTGACCTGAATAAAGCATGTGGTGATTTTTGTGTATGGTTTTGTTTTCTGCCGCTTTGACTTGTTGGCCACTCCTGCTTTTATGTTGTAGATCTATATCAGAAAATAATTAAGTTGTAGCAACAATGCAGTTATTTGGTGTGTTTCTTTAGTTTTCTCCTTGGTCCTCACCAGCAATAATTCAGATGAAAAGATGACTTTTTTGGTATTTTCCTTTGTTTCCTGCTCTTCCTGGGTGCCAAAGTTGTTAAATTTGTAGATCAGTGTCTCAATAAGACATTGAATTTAGTAATCCAACCATTGTTAGTTTCTCTTTCTTTTTGTAGAAAGATTATAAATACTAATGTTTTCAATTTTAAGCAGTGTGCCAACAGAACATGTTTTGTGTCTTATTTCAGATTTCTAAAAATAGTGCATGTATGTAGGATTTTCAGTGCTGTAAGATCAATGATGGCTCATGAGATTAATGTTCTTTCATATAAAGTAAATGGCCTTTGTGCTTCCTGTTGATTTTGTATAGAAAATGATACTATATATATTTATATATCTCTCTGGGGGAAAATGTAATCCTCTGTTATGAAGTTCGGTAAAGGGTGGATACACGTTTTACTGATTTTTGGGATGTTTATATTCCACAGTTGTTTTCGGAAGTGGTTTTGTTGGACTGATTTAAGGTCCCTGGTGCAATAGCAGTTAGCTCATTAATATTGCATGACCGATTACTCACTGCCTAAACAGTCTAAAAACAATTGCAAATATCCTGTTTTTTTTTAAAGCCAATATTCAAAACTCTTACCTGGCAACTGTGCATTTGTCAGTGACTGAGGATAGCCATACAGGCCAGCAAGAGTGAATCTGATTTGTTTGTCTGGCTGCTTGAGGCAGGTACAGAGACTGTCATTTCTGAGATGACCAACTCTTTTGCAGTCAGCAGTGGTGATGTCTCTAGGGCAGTACAGTAAAACAGAGATGATGTGTTGGTGTATTTTTTGTGAACAAAAATCAGATCGCAATCACTGATTTTTTTTTTTCACTTGTAAAAATGTAATGGTCAATCAGGCTATTCTTTTGGGCCTCCTTATCTCGAGAGACAATGGATACGCGCCTGGAGGTGGTCAGTGGTTTGTGAAGCAGCGCCTGGAGTGGCTATAAAGGCCAATTCTGGAGTGACAGGCTCTTCCACAGGTGCTGCAGAGAAATTTGTTTGTTGGGGCTGTTGCACAGTTGGCTCTCCCCTTGCGCCTCTGTCTTTTTTCCTGCCAACTACTAAGTCTCTTCGACTCGCCACAATTTAGCCCTGTCTTTATGGCTGCCCGCCAGCTCTGGCGAATGCTGGCAACTGACTCCCACGACTTGTGATCAATGTCACACGATTTCATGTCGCGTTTGCAGACGTCTTTATAACGGAGACATGGACGGCCGGTGGGTCTGATACCAGTGGCGAGCTCGCTGTACAATGTGTCTTTGGGGATCCTGCCATCTTCCATGCGGCTCACATGGCTATAAACATGAATTTAAACCTGTACAATTGAAGTTAAAATAGGAACAGAATGTGGAAATACTCAGCTGGTTTGGCAGCATCTTGCAGAGAGAAATAGTTTGTTTCAAGTTGATGACCTTTTGCCAGAACTGGAAATTGCAGATATAACCAGTTTTAAGTAAGTACTGAAGTAGGAAAAGGAGGAGTGGGGGAAGAAAAAGGGGAAGATTTGTAATTGGGTGGAAGGCAAGCGAGATTAAATTAAAAAGGCATGATGGTACAAAGCAAAAGGAGATGGTAATGGGACAAGTAAAGAAACAAAAGATGGATCAACAGGAGGTGTAAAGGGGAAAATAAGAATCATCACCAACAGCTGCCGTACCAAAAAAGGACAGAGGTTATGATCTAAAATTGTTGAGCTCGTGAAGGCTGAAAAGTGCCTGTTCGAAAGATGAGGTGGTGATCCTTGACCTTGCATTGAGCTGTATTGGAAGAGTGTAATGGGCCGATATCAGAGTGGAAATGGGGCAGAGAATTAAAATGACAGGCGACCAGAAGCTTCGGGTTATGCATTTATTGTCATCTGTAGTATGTTTCCAGAGCCCATGGACCAATCCATCTCAAGTTGTTATTTTATATATCTATATCTCAGTCTGGCTTTCCCTCGTATATGCAAGCTCTATCATTGACAAGTACATGGCAAATATTCTTTGTAATATTGGTGGGCTATGTGCAAATGTTATTTGAATATTTACCTGCCATAGCAACTAAAAGTGGAACTTGCAGGCGGTCTGCTGCTGTGCTTTTGTTAGCTTTTCATCTTTGCCATAACATTACCGCAGGTTCTTAAGAAAAAGTGGTGTTCATGTTGAGAGGTTTTGGGTTTTCTGTGCCATTGTAACTGAGCACCTATTCGTTTTTCTCAATTAAAAGTCACATTTTTTTCTTGCAGAATAATAGAGCTGAGGAGCGATTAGTTTTCTTTAATATTTTGAATTTTTTTTTGGGTTACGGACACTGCTGCCCTTCTGTATTTGTCTCCAGTCCTACAGTAAGAATGTCTACTTTGTAAATGCTCCGCAATGTTCATAAAGTGCACTAATGATGCTGATTATGTTTAATTTAGCAGTGTGTGGATTGAGCAAGGAAAAAATTACAATTAAAATGGCATTAATTTTAAGTTATAGTAAGGGAAAAAATCATCTTGTTACATCTCCCAATACTAACTACAAATAAATCTGTTTATTTTTGGAGAAACAAGAATTTGTAAAACTTGTGTAGTGGTTCAAAAGTTTTTAAACTAGGTCCGGAGATGAGAAGAAGGGCCTGTTTTAACAAAGTGGTTTGCGAAATGGTAAATCACTTAAGTTGCCATTATTGCTATGCAAGTATTTGACTATTTGCAGGGTGACTGAGAGTTATTCACATCTGGACTGTGACTTGTCTTTTACTCGACATGTACACACGCGTACGTATACATGTGTAAAAAGCTAGTCTAGTGTGACCATGAAGCCATTGTCGATTGTTGTGAAAGCCCATCTGGTTCACTAATGTCCTTTAGGGAAGGAAATCTGCTATCCTCACCTGGTCTGGCCTACATGTGACTTCAGATCCACAGCAATTTTTTGACTTAAAATGCCCTCTGAAATGGCCACTTGGTTCAAGGGCAATTAGGGATGGGCAATAAATGCTGGCCTAGCCAGTGATGCCCACATCCCATGAAGGAATATCAAAAAAACCACATTAGAAGGTCATTGTCACTGCATAGTGATTGGAGCAGGAAACCATGCCTTTCTTCAGGCCTTCAAATAACTTTAAAAGCCTTTAAGGCCAATTGTAGCCACCCTGCTTCCACTCTGGTTCATTTTCATTCACTTTGCAGAAACCAAGGACTGACCCTGGAACTTTCTGTCTCAGCTGCTCATTGGATAAAATCTAAACCATCATCAAGGCACTCGAAAAAAGTTTGTTATTGAGTTTTGTTTCATGAAACAATGGGAGTGAGTGGATTTCTGTGTGTACTATTGTGAGATAATTGTAAGTGTTGTATGGCACAAGGGTTTTTTTTTTTTACAGTTTGGGTTTAAAACTAACATTTAAATTTATCAAATTTTATCTTCACTTTTTATTCTGCTAGAGAGAAAATTGGGAAACAGCCAAAGCTCCAAATTCCAGAATTATGGCTAATGCATGAAGCAGGTTCTGGTTGAATTGTGCAGTAGATGTCCATATTATCCTTTCATTTGTCAGATCAATGGGGACGAAACCCTCTTTCAGCTTGTCATAAGAATCCTTCATGAAAGTCATTTTGGAGATGAGTTCACACTTGTGCTGTTTAGAAGTTGGGACTTTGTAGAAGAGCTTTAGCTTGGTGACTCTGACCTAGACTCGACTCTTCAAACCACCCCCCTGGCCAGAAAAGAAAATGTTTTTTTGATTGGGGTGCATCCCTAATGCAGGAAGGGATTTCCAAATTCATTAGGGAAATGACCTTCTGACCCTATCTGTCTTTTCTGGTTTTGGGTAATTAATATGTTGGAGATTGATTCCCTGAAATCTGCCCAAGGGTCCTGTTTTAAAAAGAGGCTGGAGTCTTGACCTAGAAGGGCTCAGGCTGCCTGCAAAATAGCAATTCCGCTGAAAAATGTTGACTTACCCTTGAGCCTATTCAAGACAGTGACCCCCACCTTTCCTTACCCCTACAGCTAAACTCTTAATGGCCTTTGCATCCAGTGTTTGAACAAGGCAGTTGATGGGAAATACATTAGAGGCTGTTTCCCTCAGTTATGTTCAAATTTTGTATGCATAAGTAAGCATGAATTGTGAAAGCAGGGCAAAGTGTGCCAGCTTGCATGAAGTAGAGTGGAAGAAGAGTACTAGTGTGAAGTGGATTGGAAGGAAGAAGTGTGCCAGTTGAATTGAATGTGAAACAGAGAAGAGTATGAATTGGTATGGTTGAGGGAGGAGAGTATCTGTAAAAAGAGTGGAACATTGCATATAGAAAATTGGCCATTGAGGAAACGTTTGGGAAAGAGATGCTGCAGTTGGTTTAGTGAAAATATAAATGCCACCTTGTTTGCTCTTAATCTATCAATTGTGAAGTATGAGTGCTTAAAGTTAACCAGAATATGGAATTTTTAAAGTCAATTTCCAATTTTGTCCTGGACCTCTGCTTTCTCCCAAATGCAGCATCAATTTTGGACCTTCAGCATTTGTATTTCCTTCAGGCTTTCATATCGCAGTTGTGGGCATAAGTTACACAGCCCTATTGCATTACTTATTTTCACATGTCATAGACTTCGTATCAGGGCTATTCTTGAAACATCAGTTTTTTTTTTGCATAGTATGTGCTTTTGCTAATTTTCTAGGTTGGCATTTTTGTGTCACATCTCTACTGTCTGGGATTGACAGATTTGTTTGGAGCAGCAATTAAAAATATCATGGTATGTAGCCAGTCCTCTGAAGTACAGTTTTATAGAGGTGACGCTAAGGCTTGATAGTGCACTGGTCAAGTTGTGTACACTTTTGACTACTCTGTTCCAAAGGACCTATGTACGAGCAGAGAATGTGGAGTTTAACAACAGAAATGATCCCTTGTGTGAAGGGAATGAGCTTTGGTGTGGGGCGGTGGGAAGGCTGTTTTCATACTGGTATTTAATTTAGAGAGAAGCTTTTAAAAGTTGAGAAAATATCTGGTCAGTAATTTACATGTAAAGCAGACATAGACATTAGTGATACTTTACAAAGGTACCCAGGAAGTGTAACTGAAAAGCATAAATCTGTTGAAACGTTGGAACAGAAGTAGCCCTTTCAGCCCATCGAGCTTGCTCTGCTATTCAGTGCGATCGTGGCTGATCGTCCGCTTCAATGCCTTTACCCCCACTCTATCCTCATATCCTTTGTGTCTTTTGTATTTAGAAATCTGTTAATCTCTGCTCTAAACATACTCAATGACTGAGCTTCCACAGCCCTCTGGGGTAGAGAATACCAAAGATTCACAACCCTCTGAGTAAAGAAATTTCTCCATCTCTGTCCTAAGTGGCTTCCCCCTTTATTTTGAAATTGTGTCCCCTGGTACAAGACTCCCCAACCAGGGGGAACATTTTAGTGGCATCTACCCTGTCTATCCCTTTAAGTATTTTGTAGGTTTCAATGAGATCACCTCTCATTCTTCAAAACTCTAGAGAATACAGGCCCAGATTCTCCAATCTCTCTTCATAGGACAGTCCTGACATCCTGGGAAAAGTCTGGTGAACCTTTGTTGCACTCCCTCTATGGCAATAATATCCTTCCTAAGATAAGGGGACCAAAACTGCACACTGTGCTCTTGGTGTGGTCTAACTAAGGTTCTATACAATTGAAGCAAGACTTCACTACTCCTGTACTCAAATCCTCTTGCAATAAAGGCTAACATACCATTTGCCTTCTTAATTGCTTGCTGCACCTGCATGTTAGCTTTCAGTGACATATTGACAAGGACTCCCTGGTTCCTTTGTACATCTACACTTTCTAATCTCTTACCATTTAAGAAATACTCTTCCTCCTACCAAAGTGGATAACCTTGCATTTTTCCACATTATATTCCATTTGCCATGTTCTTGCCCACTCACCAAGTCTTTCCAAATCCCCTTGAAGCCACTTTGCATCTTCCTCACACCACACTACTTTTTAAAAAAAAAAAAATTGTCCTTCCCCATTTTTTCATTTCGGTTATTTTAATTAATTAATTGTCCTTTGGCCTGTTCGTTACCACCACCTCCTCTGCAGTGCTGCTGGGAAACCGGTTGCTCAATGATACAGACCAATTTCACGGTACTTTACTTTGAGAGTCTTTACCTTTGTCAGAAATATGAAACCAGGCATAAGGGATTATGTTACAGTACAATAATCTTTGTTGCTTAAAAAGTCACTGAGCTAGTGGTATGAATAAACGCACACTAAATAATATAATTTGTGGGGTTGCACCGACCCACAATTTCAATTTTCTGGAAATAGGAAAGTCTTCATGGTAACCTGGAAGCGTTTACCCATTTAAAAAAAAAAATTCAGTGTATGAAAGTTCTCATTTCTTCACTCGACCTCTTAATGAAATTGCTCACTTTGCTTTAACTCACTTAATCCTTGATCCACAAAAGCATTTCAACATGGCACATTAGGACATGTCCAAGTAATACAAAACTAGTGTTCCATTCTTTCCTCTGCCAACATGAAATGAAAGCTCCACTGAGGACCATTTTAAACTAACCTCCAGATTAAATGCGTAGAAACAGTCTAATATAATTATTACATAATTTAAATAGCCGTTACTATTGTGCCCTTCAAGTCACTTGTGAAAATTGTGCTTTCGTTAGCCATATTTCCTGACCTGAAAACATAATTGTCTTTTTATCATGCCATACAGCTCAAGAAGGAAACGTTCCAATTTAACTGAAATCCAGTTAAAGTTGAATAGAAGGATAATGGCTGATTTGATAGCTCTTTAAAATCAAGGGTATGTTACGTAGATTGATTAGGGATTGATGCGCGAGAGTGATTCAGGGCCAGCAGACGTGAGTTGTACTACAAGCCCTTTGAAAGTGAAAGGCAAGTTTTGTTTGATAAATGTTAAGGTTAACCAAGATTTGAAGGAACCATTAGCTCTGTGCAAGCATTGGAAGGATTAAATTTAAGTTTTAAAAAGTTACTAGGTGCTCTATTATAATTTAAATTAGTAGGATGTGCCTGTAAATTTATCGAAATTATCATTCATTATTATAGTACTAGAGGACATTTTTATATTTTTAATAAACCACTGCATGCACATGATACACATGAATTACAGTATTTAGTTTTTGTTTTTGAAGAGGGATAGCATGTTTTTGTGGAGGAAATCACTGTCAGTCACTAGGGACGTTCAAAGGAAAAGAGAAAAAAAAAACAAATCCTTTAAACTGCATACAGTATTGGCTAATCAAGGAAAGAGGAGTTTTTCTTAGAACTTTATGCAGGATATATATGCATTTTAAATTGCAGAAAGCAATTGTAATGCTAGTCAACATTATGATGGGGTTTTGTATTGATCAGTTACCTTTTTTGACAGCTGATGCAAAATGAAATAAAACACGCTTAACTTCTCTGTCCAATCCACTTATTTTTAAACGGTTTCAGTGTGTTTTAGGTCAGTTTCTTTTATGTTTAATCTAGTTGACTCAAGTTGTGATTGCAGCTGTCTAATTCTGTCAAAATACTCTATTGGTAATTCTGCAATGACTAATTCCTAACCATTGTGTAATGCCAAATGACAATATTCATGTGTTTTGACTAACTTGGTGATTATACCACTGTCTTAATCAAAATTATGACCACATCTTTATAAAATTAGTTTGAAGTTCATTGGAGTCTGTTCCTCTGCTAATGATTGGTTGAATACAACTAGCATATTGAGACATTAGTGGAATTATTCATCTAGGAGGCAGAAAATGCTGTGCTTCTGTTATTTATTGGTGGCAATCTACATGCACAAGTTACGTACTTTTGTTAAAGTAAACTACTTATCTTTTAAATAATCCCCCACTCCATCCTATTAGATTACTGATGACAGGATTGTACTGTAGCTTTTGAATTGCATTTATTTTATCTGACAGGAGACAGTGGGAGTCTTCACACATGGAAACAGATTTGCAACAGAGTTAAAAGGGTGACCTTTTCTCCTCTTTTCCTTCTGCATCATCACTATATACTCCAGAGTACTGTACTTGAGTATGCAATTATGGTATTTTCCGCATACTGAGAGTTGCATTTAGAATTCATCTGTAGAAATTCCTGCTGTTTTACAAAACAAAAATGCTGAAGTTGAGTGAAACCCTATGAGGAGCAGCCATTAATGCTTTCACTGCTCTGAGTTGCAGCCCCATGTTGCAGCCCCATGTTGCAGCAGATCTGAAGCTGGTGTGCAAAGGCATTATTTGTGGATTAATGAGGAGTACCTTTCAAATGTTTGTGATTAACAATATCCATGTATAGAAGCAGGGAAAGTGGGGAGGAGAGGCTTAGAACAAAAGGGAAGATCTGTACTGGGGTGGAAGGCAGGTGAGGTTAAAGGGCAAAAGGGGGTGGATAACAGTAAGTTTTTTTTTCTAAACTTGTCCTATTTTTATAACCTATGGATGAGGCAGGCCAAAATAGGATTGACCAGTGTAGGGAGATTGGATGGGTGGGGTGCTAGGCGGTGTTGGCAGACAAGTCAAAGAGGAACAAACTGATGGAAGAGTAGAGACTCAGACAAGAGATGAAACATTTCGCAGATGGGACTTGTAAGATCTATAAACTGCTGCCAACCTTTCTGTAACTAGTTGGATCAGTTGGTGGTACAAACCATTATATCAAATATTTTAAGTTCTGTATTACAGATAGGGATTTTTAATTGTAGCTGCATTGCATTTGCAAGTGTTACTGGGAGTTCACTTTAGCATTATGGTATCCAGTATTCCCAATAGGAGTTTTGAAACAATACTGATCAACTGTGGCACCGAAGAGCATTTTTGCATATTGTTTGGAGCAGTTGTTGTGTGCATTGCCAGCTGTTCAATGCCAGCTGATCTTGCCAGCAGGAGCAATAAATGCATTTTCTCCCTCTAAATGAAACTGAAGTGGCAGCTGAAAGCATTGCATCCCATATCGATGCTTTGTCTTTTATATTTTATATATTATATTTATTTCTGTTGATCAGAAATACATTGACTTGGTTTATATTCATCACTGGAACATGATTGCAGTGTACTGGTGATGGTAAGTTGGCAATTTAATGATAGGTTGACTTTATAGATTTAATAAATTCAAACCTGTTTGTTTGGCTATGGTTGAGTGTTTTTTTGAATTGTGAATTCCTGATAGTGAAATTACAGATCACAGTAGTTACAAATTTGTGTCAGTTATTTTACCTTGTGTATGTGTCATTTTGGAGGGATATTGAATATAGATACTTTATTAATGTACTATATTGACCCTAAGAATAAATCATCACTCATTCTACCTTCACCCCACTTCCCAACCGTAGCTCTACCTTTTGATCAAATTGGTGGGCAACTTGAACTCATTCTACTCAGTAGTATGAGAGGAGTGGATAATGTGAATGCAAGCAAATTATGCAACTGGGTGATTTGTGATAATGAGTATAAAATCCCAGTTTAAACAAGATTAAGGGATTCTTTTCTCCTTCCCCTCTCCCCATACTGGGAATAGCTGTTTGAAATGGGTTGAGTCAAAGCCGTTATTGTAGTTGACTAAAACCAAAAGGCTGACTGAATATTTGAGCAAATTGAATATCTGGTTCTAACAAGATCGAGTTGTAAGGATAAGTATAGGCAGTGATAATATGTCATATGTCAAATGTAATGATGCCAGAAGTGCTGCAACCATGGAATTGTCATGCCAAGTAAAGTCAATCAATCAAAGGTGTATATAGCATAGAATGTTAACTTACTTACTTACTTACTTACTTACTTACTTTCCCTATCTCTGTAGGCTTATTCAGCCGACAACACTCAGATCTTTATATTCTGGCCTCTGATGCATCCTGTATTTTTGTTGCTCCAGCATTGGTGATTGTACCTTTAAACTGCCTAGGCCCTAAAGCTCTGGCATTCCCTCCCTAAACCTCACAACCTCTCCACCTCTCTCTCTTTTTAAGACATTCCTTAAAACCTACCTCCTTGACCAAGCTTTTGGTCACCTGTCCTAATCGCTCCTCTTATATCTCCAATCTTATTTGATAATTGCTCCTGAAAAGTGGCTTGGAAGGTTGGGGCTATATAATGCAAGTTGCTGTTTGCTATTTGGGAGACTTGCTATATTTCATTTTAGAAGCTTGGGTTAAAGAGAAGCTCTTGTATTTTGCAATTCAACCCAATGGTAGATTTTATTTTTTGTACATGATTTGAGGTAACAGTGGCCATGTATTCAATGTCTGGCTGTTTTATGTTCCTGCGATATCCGTGTCATTTTGTGATTGACCCACTAGGAACTGTGTTGAGTGATTTTACTAAAGCATATCTCTCAAGGTATCAAGATAACTTTTCCCTCCGAGATTAGAAATCTCATTTCCTTGGAGATGCCCAGACATGAATAGGCATTGAAATGGTGTGTCTGGCATTGTGATCAGTTCTAAAAACAGAAAATACTGGAAATACTCAGCAGGTCAGGAAGCATCTTTGGAAAGAGAAACAAAGTTAATGTTTTAAGTCAGAAACTTCTAATGACTTTGTCAGAAAATTATGCTTTACTCAATAATTGTGGTCATTCGGCATGTACCTTCTGGTACTATTAGCCATTGTGATTGTAATGATATTTGTGTAATGTGAGCAAATTAATTTCATGATTTAATAGATTTTTCACATGGAAGTGGCTTTTCAAAAAAAAAAATCCAATTTTTTCTTTTAGTAGATACTTGTAAAAATCATATAGCAACAACTTGCATTAAAGGCATTATATAAATACAATAAAACATCCCAAAATGCTTCACAGGAATTTGATAAAGCAAAGTTTGACACGAAGCCACATGAGTTATTGGGGCCGATGACCAAAAGCCTAGTCATAGAGGTAGGTTTTAAACAGCCTGTTAAAGGAGGAAAGAGGAGTAGAAAGGTGGGGAGTTGTATGGAGGGAATTCCAGAGCTGAAGGCCTTGGCAATTGAAGACACTGCCACCAGTGGTGGTGATTAAAATCTGGGATGCTCAAGAGATC
The DNA here is from genome assembly GCF_036365525.1 of Heterodontus francisci. Taxonomy (NCBI): domain Eukaryota; kingdom Metazoa; phylum Chordata; class Chondrichthyes; order Heterodontiformes; family Heterodontidae; genus Heterodontus; species Heterodontus francisci. The sequence goes on along the minus strand of NC_090372.1, from coordinate 71,094,094 downwards.
AGAATTAGATGGGAATTATATCTTGGAGGGTTGTGGGCTGGAGGAGTTAGAGGAGGGGGTGAGGCCATGGAGAGATTTGAAAACGAGGATGAGAATTTTAAAATCCAGGCGCTGCCAAACAAGGAGCCAGTGCAGGTTAGTGAGCACAAGGGTGTTGTGTGAATGGGACTTGGTGCGAGTAAGGACACAGGCAGCAGATATTTGGATGACCTCATGTTTACGATGGTAGAATGTGGCAGACCAGCCAAGAGTGCATTGGAATGGTCAAGTCTAGAGGTAACAAAAGCATGGATGAGCTGAAGCAGGGTAGAACTGGGCGATTGTTACAGATGTGGGAATAGGCGGCCTTAGTGCAGCTATGTCACATCTGCAAACGCGACATGAAGTCCTGTGACATTTTTCACAAGCCGTGGCAGTCAGTTGCCAGCAATCGCCAGAGCTGCCGGCAACCATAAAGGCGGGGCTAAAGCGTGGCGACTCGAAGAGACTTAGCAGTTGGCAGGAAAAAAGACAGAGGCGCAAGGGGAGAGCCAACTGCGTAACAGCCCAGTCAACCAGTTTTATCTGTGGAAGAGTCTGCCACTCTAGAATTGGCCTTTATAGCCACTCCAGGCGCTGCTTCACAAACCACTGACCACCTCCCAGGCGCTTACCCATTGTCTCTCGAGACAAGGAGGCCAAAGATGGGAGATGAGTGCAGCTATGTAGTCAAGAGCTCATCTTGGGGTCAAATATGACACCAAGGTTGTGAACAGACTGGTTCAGCCTTAGACAGTTGCCAGGGAGAGTGATGGAGTCAGTGGCTAGGGAGTGGAGTTTGTAGCAGAGTTCAAAGACAATAGCTTTGATCTTCCCAATATTTAATTGAAGGAAATTTCTGCTTATCCAGCATTGGATGTCGGACAAGCAGTAAGACAATGTAGTGACAGTGGATGGGTCGAGAGAGGTGGTGGTGACGTAGAGCTGTCAGCACACGTGAAAACTGACTCTATACATACGCATGCATACAACATGGCACATAAGTGAATAAGGTTGTGTATAACGTACAATTGGGCCAACTATTATGGTTTGGAATCCGAAAATAGGGTAGTATAAAGAAATTTCACTGTTCCAAAGAACAGTACAGAACAAGAGCAGGCCATTCGGCCCTCCAAGCCTGCGCCGATCTTGATGCCTGCCTAAACTAACGCCTTCTGCACTTTCGGGGACCATATCCCTCTATTCCCTTCCTATTCATGTATTTGTCAAGATGTCTCTTAAACGTCGCTATTGTATCTGCTTCCACCGCCTCCCCTGGCAGCAAGTTTCAGGCACTCACCACCCTCTGTGTGTATTAAAAAAAAAACTTGCCTGGCACATCCCCTCTAAACTTTGCCCCTTGCACCTTAAACCTATGTCCCCTAGTAACTGACTCTTCCACCCTGGGAAAAAGCTTCTGACTATCCACTCTGTCCATGCCGCTCATAACTTTGTAAACCTCTATCATGTCGCCCCTCCACCTCCGTCGTTCCAGTGAAAACAATCCGGGTTTTTCCAACCTCTCCTCATAGCTAATGCCCTCCAGACCAGGCAACATCCTGGTAAACCTCCTCTGTACCCTCTCCAAAGCCTCCACATCCTTCTGGTAGTGTGGCGACCAGAATTGCACGCAATATTCTAAGTGTGGCCTAACTAAGGTTCTGTACAGCTGCAACATGACTTGCCAATTTTTATACTCTATGCCCCGACCGACTAAGGCAAGCATGCCGTATGCCTTCTTGACTACCTTATCCACCTGCGTTGCCACTTTCAGTGACCTGTGCACCTGTACGCCCAGATCTCTCTGCCTGTCAATACTCCTATGGGTTCTGCCATTTACTGTATACCTCCCACCTGCATTTGACCTTCCAAAATGCATTACCTCACATTTGTCCGGATTAAACTCCATCTGCCATTTCTCCGCCCAAGTCTCCAACCGATCTATATCCTGCTGTATCCTCTGACAATCCTCATCACTATCCACAACTCCTCCAACCTTTGTGTCGTCCGCAAACTTACTAATCACACCAGCTACATTTTCCTCCAAATCATTTATATATACTACAAACAGCAAAGGTCCCAGCACTGATCCCCTGCGGAACACCACTAGTCACATCCCTCCATTCAGAAAAACACCCATCCACTGATGCCCTCTGTCTTCTATGACCGAGCCAGTTCTGTATCCATCTTGCCAGCTCACATCTGATCCCGTGTGACTTCACCTTTTTTGTACCAGTCTGCCATGTGGGACCTTGTCAAAGGTTTTACTAAAGTCCATATAGATAACATCTACTGCCCTTCCTTCATCAATCATCTTCGTCACTTCCTCAAAATACTCAATCAAATTAGTAAGACACGACCTCCCCTTCACAAAACCATGCTGTTTCTCGCTAATAAGTTTGTTTGTTTCCAAATGGGAGTAAATCCTGTCCCGAATAATCCTCTCTAATAGTTTCCCTACCACTGATATAAGGCTCACTGGCCGATAATTTCCTGGATTATCCTTGCCACCCTTCTTAAACAAAGGCACAACATTGGCTATTTTCCAGTCCTCTGGGACCTCACCTGTAGCCAGTGAGGATGCAAAGATTTCTGTCAAGGCCTCAGCAATTTCTTCCCTTATCTACCCTAGAATACTGAGGGAGGCCCCATCAGGCCCTGGGGACTTATCTCCCTTAATGCTTTGCAAGACACCCAACACCACCTCCTTTTTGATAATGAGATGACTGAGACTATCTGCACTCCCTTCCCTAGACTCATTATCCGCCAAGTCCTTCTCTTTTGTGAATACTGATGCAAAGTACTCATTTCGCACCTCGCCCATTTCCTCTGGCTCCACGCATAGATTCCCATCTCTGTCCTTGAGTGGGCCAACCCTTTCCCTGGTTACTCTCTTGCTCTTTATATATGTATAAAAAGCCTTTGGATTTTCCTTAATCCTGTTTGCCAATGACTTTTCATGACTCCTTTTAGCCCTCCTAACTCCTTGCTTAAGTTCCTTCCTACTGTCTTTATATTCCTCAAGTGCTTCCTCTGTTCCTAGCCTTCCAGCCCTTACAAATGCTTCCTTTTTCTTTTTGACTAGGCTCTCAATATCCCGTGTTATCCAAGCTTCCCGAAACTTGCCAAACTTGTCTTTCTTCCTCACAGGAACATGCTGGTCCTGGATTCTAATCAGCTGACGTTTGAAAGACTCCCACATGTCAGATGTTGATTTACCCTCAAACAGCCGCCCTCAATCTAAATTCTTCAGTTCCTGCCTAATATTGTTATAATTAGCCTTCCCCCAATTTAGCACCTTCACCCGAGGACTACTCTTATCCTATCCACAAGTACCATAAAACTTATGGAATTATGGTCACTGTTCCCGAAATGCTCCCCTACTGAAACTTCGACCACCTGGCCGGGCTCATTCCCCAATACCAGGTCCAGTATGGCCCCATCCCTAGTTGGACTAGCTACATATTGTTTCAAGAAGCCCTCCTGGATGCTCCTCACAAATTCTGCCCCATCCAAGCCCCTAGCACTAAGTGAGTCCCAGTCAATATAGGGGAAGTTAAAATCGCCCTCCACCACAACCCTGTTACCTTTTACATCTTTCCAAAATCTGTCTACATAGCTGCTCCTCTACCTCCCACTGGCTGTTGGGAGGCCCGTAGTAAACCCCCAACATCGTGACTGCATGTAGTATCTTTATACATGCACCCTTGTATGTACCATACTGTTTTGTTTCTTGTTTGTGATGCTGGGTGGGTTTGCACAGTAATGAAGCAGACTATGTGCAGAACTAGGTTTTATTTATAAATGACTGCTGAAATGCTTCAGTATAATGAGACCAGTGATGTGAATTGCAATAATTTAGAATTTATCTGAAAACTACTACCATGATATCATTACAAGAAATTAGAGTGACCGTGAGCAATCTTCACTTTCACGTGAATGATTAATAGAGCATTGTTCGATCAGATCCTTAGTTATTCCGGATAAAGTCAATAAATTTTAAGTACTTTGATTTAACTGTGATAGATATGATGTAAAGGCAATTCCTAACAAAAGGTGGTATTGTGAGTGCACTTCTCTGCTTTACTTGATTTTTATGATTTGATGCATAACGTTTCTTCCGAATCATAAACTAATTTACTTGCCAGTCCATCAACACTGAATTATTTCCAGCTGTTGGGCAATACCTTCAGAATCATAGAATGGTTACAGCACAGAAGGATGTCATTCGGCCTGCTGAGTCTGTGTCAGCTCTCTGCAAGATCAACTCAGCTAGTCCCATGCCCTCGCCCTTTCCCTGTAGCTCTGCATATTTTTTTTTTCTCTTCAGGTGCTCATCCAATTCCCTTTTAGAAAGAGATGATTGTACCACAACATCACTACAGGAGTTCCTCAGGGTAGTGTCTTAGGCCCAACCATCTTCAGCTGCTTCATCAATGACCTTCCTTCAGTCATAAGGTCAGAAGTGGGGATGTTCGCTGATGATTGCACAATGTTCAGCACCATTCGTGACTCCTCAGATACTGAAGCAGTCTGTAGAAATGCAGCAAGACTTGGACAATATCCAAGCTTGGGCTGATAAGTAGCAAGTAACATTCACGCCACGCAAGTGCCAGGCAATGACCATCTCCAACAAGAGAGAATCTAACCATCTCCTCTTGACGTGCAATGGCATTACCATTGCTGAATCCCCCACTATCAACATCCTAGGGGCTACCATTAACCAGAAACTGAACTGGAGTAGCCATATAAATACCGTGGCTACAAGAGCAGATCAGAGGCTAGGAATCCTGTGGCGAGTAACTCATCTCTTGACACCCCAAAGCCTGTCCACCATCTACAAGGCACAAGTCAGGAATGTGATGGAATACTCACTTGCCCGGATGGGTGCAGCTCCAATAACATTCAAGAAGCTTGACACCATCCAGGACAAAGCACCCCGCTTGATTGGCACCCCATCTACAAACATTCACTCCCTGCACCACTGACGCACAGTGGCAGCAGTGTGTACCATCTACAAGATGCACTGCAGCAACACACCAAGGCTCCTTAGACAGCACCTTCCAAACCTGCAACCTCTACCAACTGGAAGGACAGGGCAGCAAATGCATGGGAACACCACCACCTGCAAGTGCCCCTCCTAGTCACACACCATCCTGACTTGGAACTATGTCGCCTTTCCTTCACTGTCGCTGAGTCAAAATCCTGGAACTCTCTTCCGAACAGTACTGTGGGTCTACCTACCCCACATGGACTGCAGCGGTTCAAGAAGGCAGCTCACCATCTTGAGGGCAATTGGGGATGGGCAATAAATGCTGGCCTGGCCAGTGATGCCCACATCCCATGAATGGAAAAAAAACCTGCCTCCACCAAGCTGTCAGGCAGTGCACTGCAGAGCTTAACTACACTTTTTCCTCATGTCGTCGGTGCTTTAAATCTGTTTCCTCCTGGTTCTTGGCCTTTCCGCCAATGAGAACAGTTTCTCTCTTTCTACTCAGTCTAGACCCTTCGTGTTTTTGAACACCTCTATCAATCTCCTCTCAACCTTTTCCTCTAAAGAGAACAGTCCAGTTGCTCCAACCTATCCATGTAACTGAGGTCCCTTATCCCTAGAACCATTCTCAGAAATTACAGAGCCTCTCGCTGTTAAGTTATTGCAGGATATAGTATTTCACCACCACCTAGTTATGCTGGACCCAAAAGTGGTTTCTTCCTAGGGTTATTGTACAACTGCTTAATACAGATGCATCATCAACAATTCCTGTTTTTTTTGTAAAGTTTCCTTTTAAAAGTTTCTTCCCTGTGTCGAGCACCACACCTATGGCTAAGAAACGTGGGCAGGTAATCTGCTCCTGGGACTTGAACAGTGCCATTTTGATTCAACTTGCAGGAGACGTAATGTGTAAGATTTAGGTTTGGAAGTCAGATACCTAAATAAGGGGTCAAGCTCATAATGTGATTTTTGAAATTGTTTTATTAAGAAGTAGCAGTTTAAATAAGATGATGCATAAGCTAAATAGACAGAAAAGTTATATGACCCGTAACATTGAACGGATTACCGATCCCAGATCATACTATGGGGCAGGATGGTGTTGGCAGTCTCGCTGACGGGTGAGGCAGAGGTGAGGTGTCGGTCTTTTCGGTCCTCGGCGTCCTCAATCTTTGTGAGCTAGCTAAAGTGGTAGGCTGAAGCCGAGCTTCGGAAGCTGTCCTTCTGTCCTACCAATACTGACTATTTCCCTCCCGAGCACCTGTTTAAATCTATTTCTAGGGGTTGTTAGTTCACCCTATGTCAGTCACTTGTTGTGAACCCTTCTAACCAATGAATACAGGACAGGTACCCAAGGTGTCGGGGTCGTCACTTCCCACTTCTCCATCACTTCAGCCCGAGGTTGTCATTCAGTTTACTTCATACTGGAGGCCGAATGTTAGCTTTCGTTAGACACTTGTACAGATAGGAGGGTACACAAGATGCTAGAAGACTCCCTCATATCAGCTTAGGAATGTTCTATGGTGTCTAGTAGCTTCTATATGACCCCCTCAGGAATGTCCTGCTCCTTAGCCCCTATATTTGTTTATACCAGTAATGACCCTGATGTTTGGAACTGCTTCTCTGACCCTTTTTGAGAGAAAGAGGAAAACAGTTTTTTTTCTGTGGGTCTGTTTCATACTATGCCTACTGTTTCTATAAGAATTCTGTATTGCTCTGAGAAATATTATTTATTGAAGTGTCCCATTTCTTACAAAAATAATGGACTGGGAACTAAACCTAATGTTTTCATTTGTTACATTTTCTCAGCAGCATTCCCAGGAGTGTCTGCAAAGTTGGAAATTAAATTGACTTCACCTTTCTTGTTAAACATTTCAGTTTTATGTTTGACTGCTTTTGTGCTTTCCTGCAGTGGAGAGTGGCTTGCATTCACATTTCTGGCATTAAGTCAGGTACCACACTGACCAGAATTTTCTCCTAACCCCCTTAATGAGCTACTGAATAATTTGACTGTGTAATGTGATACAAAGCATGCAGATTTTTAAGGTGTCGGGCTTGATTCTCAGTTGATATTGAATTAGCCATATTAGCTGTAGCGCACGTGCAAATGGTGGGGTTTGAGGGAGGGGCAAAGTACAGTTGGAGTTTGTGCCTTGACTATTAGCCATTAATGCTGCTGAGTGCTGCTTCAGAAAGTGCAGTTTTTGGTTGTAAATGATTATGTAGGCTCCATTAAGTGTTAAATTTAAGAGCATATTATGAAGTACAGGGCTACCTATTGCTCATCTCAATTATATTTTTTATCCATTTTCATTCCCCTTTGATCTCCCACTTCTCACCACTGCCAAAGTAAGTTCAAATTAAAATGTGCTTAAAAAAAAAAATTGTTTTAAACTTTAAAAAAAAATGTTGGGAACAATGTAGCCTGTGAATTTTGAGTATAAACTACATTTTTTTTATTCCGTGCTCCATATCAGAATTTTGGCTGGAAAATGAAATTGTTTAAATTTGTATTTTGGACAGTTAATATTGTCATTTCTGAACTTCAGCACTGAAGTGTAGTTTGTTTAGGGAGTAAAGCTCCCTGTGCTCTACTCCAACAACGTGCCTCAGCTTTAACATTAGAAGAGCATCTCATACAAGTAAATATTTTCGATTTCCCATATCAGTCACTATGTGATGGTGAAGATTACCCATTTGGGGATAGCTTGTGCTCTGGACCCTTGCCTGACTGGAATTAGTTTGCAATTGCTCAAATACCCCTTTCCAGCCGGCAGACTTAGTCAGCTTTCATCTTGTGAATCTAGGCTGGATTTGAACTAAGCATTTAAGATGAAAGACGAGTGACCAATCCAATAACAACCCAGTCTGTTTCCTATCCTCCCTATTTCTTCCCTGCCCTACCCGCCTTTTCCCACAAAACTATAATTCTAGAAAAAAAAATCCCAGCATTACTTTAATAGTTTGCCAAGGGGGGAAAAAAGTAACAAAGGAATTAAAATTTTTGAAGATAATGCACTATTTGCTGTGTAAGGTAGCTGAGGTCTTGGGAGTGCAATTTTGCATCTTGTAATACGACAAAGAGGAAAGTTAATGTCTACTGCTAACTTTTTTTTTGTTTATGAATTTGTAGCTATGCCAAATGTTTACTCGTTTTTCTTTTGTGGCAAAATATCACATGGATGTCAGATCTTAACTACCCTTTCAGAAGTAAAACTATATCCCTTGTTTATGTATGTGTGCACTTCCTGACTACAGAGCCTTACTTTCTGTTGCCATGCTTTTGTTGTGCCTTTTTAGCCAATTTTTTTCCATGTTAACTTCCTTTGACTACATTTATAATGGAAACTGCCATTGTAAATGGATAATGCTTTAATTACATCCTCCTGCCAGTGACCGTACTATAGCGCCTTAGTTTTGGAACTTCCAGGTAGAGCCTGTTTTTCCTGTGCTTCAAATTTATTTTCCACATTTTTTATAAATTTAAAAAAAAAACCTTGAGCAGTACACACTAGTCCAATTAGCTCAGCATCACCTGAAGACTAAACTTGGACTTGACTCTTCATCTGCAACACTACCAGAGATAGGACAGTATTATTATAATGTTTTCTATGAGACCATCACTTTGATCACATGATAAAACACATTATAATATTTAGAATGTGTGTATATATAAACACATTCAGCTGGCCTCCGACACTGGAAATATCAGAGGAATGTATGATGGCATTAAGAGAGCTTTTGGGCCAATCATCAAGATCATCGCCCCCCCACCTCAAGCCTAAATCAGGGAAAACTATCACTGACCAATGCAAGCAGCGTTGGACTGTGTTCCATCCAGCTGGATTGCTGGATGGAACACTACCTAGAACTGTACTCCAGGGAAAATGATGTCACTGATACCGCCCTCAATGCAGCCCAGTCTCTGCCAATCATGAATGAGCTGGACGAATGGCCAACAAAATCAGAACTCCGTGATTGATTCTCTAGCCAGTGGAAAAGCCTCTGGAAAGGATGGCATTTTCCCTGAAATAATCAAGAGTGCCAAGCCTGCTATACTGTCAGCATTCCATGAACTGCTTTGCCTGTGCTGGGATGAGGGAGCAGTACCATAGGACATGCATGATGCCAATATCATCACCCTCTATAAGAACAAGGGTGACTGCAACAACTACCGTGGAATCTCCCTGCTCAGCATAGTGGGGAAAGTCTTCGCTCGAGTCATTTTAAACAGACTCCAGAAGCTGGCTGAGTGCGTCTACCCTGAGGCACACTGCAGCTTTTGAGCAGAGAGATCCACCATTGACATGCTGTTCTGCCTTCACCAGTTACAGGAGAAATGCCGCGAACAACAGATGCCCTTCTATGTTGCTTTCATAGATCTCACCAAAGCTTTTGACCTCGTCAGCAGACATGGTCTCTTCAGACTACTAGCAAAGATCAGATGTCCGCCAAAGCTACTAAGTATCATCAGCTCATTACATGACAATATGAAAGGCACAATTCAGCGTAGCGGTGCCTCATCAGACCCTTTTCCTATCCTGAGTGGCTTGAAACAGGGCTGTGTTCTCGCACCTACACTATTTGGGATCTTCTCACTGTTGCTCTTACATGCATTCAATTCTTCAGAAGAAGGAATTTTCCTCCACACAAGATCAGATGGCAGGTTGTTCAACCTTACCCGTCTTTGAGTGAAGACCAAAGTACGGAGAGTCCTCATCAGGGAACTCCTCTTTGCTGACGATGTTGCATTAACATCCCACACAGAAGAGTGTCTGCAGAGACTCATTGACAGGATTGCGGCTGCTTGCAAAGGATGTGGCCTAACCATCAGCCTCAAGAAGACTAACATCATGGGACAGGATGTCAGAAATGCTCCATCCATCAATATCGGCGACCACGCTCTGGAAGTGGTTCAAGAGTTCACCTACCTAGGCTCAACTATCACCAGTAACACCTCTCTTGATGCAGAAATTGTCTGCTGCTACATCCAGACTGGTGAAGAGGGTGTGGGAAAATGGCACACTGACACTGAACACAAAAGTCAGAGTGTTTCAAGCCTGTGTCCTCCGTATCTTGCTCTATGACAGCGAGGCCTGGACAACGTATATCAGCCAAGAGCGACGTCTCAATTCATTCAATCTTCGCTGTCTCCGGAGAATCCTTGGCATCAGGTGGCAGGACCGTTTCTCCAACACAGAAGTCCTCGAGGAGGCCAACATCCCCAGCCTATACACCCTACTGAGCCAGCGGCACTTGAGATGGCTTCGCCATGTAAGCCGCATGGAAGTTGGCAGGACTCATTGTACAGTGAGCTCGTCACTGGTATCAGACCCACCGGCCGTCCATGTCTCCGCTTTAAAGACGTCTGCAAACGCGACATGAAGGCCTGTAACATTGACCACAAGTCGTGGGAGTCAGTTGCCAGTGATCGCCAGAGCTGGTGGACAGCCATAAAGGCAGGGCAAAAGAGTGGCGAGTCGAAGAGACTTAGCAGTTGGCAGAAAAAAGACACAAGCGCAAGGAGAGAGCCAACTGTGTAACAGCCCCAACAACCAATTTTATCTGCAGCACCTGTGGAAGAGTCTGTCACTCTAGAATCGGCCTTTAATGCCACTCCAGGCGCTGCTCCACTAACCACCTCTAGGTGCTTGCCCATTGTCTCTCGAGACAAGGAGGCCAACGATATTCAAGCATCTCTTCGCTAAGTGTTTATTCTATAATTTTGTTATTCTAAATCCAGGTGACTTAACTGTTTTATACATTTTTGTAATAGATTAAAATACTTTGATTACAACAAAGAAAAGCAAAATACTACAGATGCTGGAAATCTAACAAAAACAGAAAATGCTGGAAATACTTGGGTCAGGCAGCATCCATGGAGAGAGAAACTGAGTTGACGTTTCAAATCTGTGACCTTTCATCAGAACTGTCAAAAGTTCGAAATGTAATCCGTTTTGAACAAGTGAAAGCGGGGAGGTGGGGTGGAGGAAGAACAAGAGGGTACTATCCTGCCATTTACACCTCATCCAGACCCCTTTTTTTTGTTTCTTTACTTTACTGAGGCGGCGCAGTGGTTAGCACTGCAGCCTCACAGCTCCAGGGACCTGGGTTCGATTCCGAGTACTGCCTGTGTGGAGTTTGCAAGTTCTCCCTGTGTCTGCGTGGGTTTTCTCCGGGTGCTCCAGTTTCCTCCCACAAGCCAAAAGACTTGCAGGTTGATAGGTAAATTGGCCATTATAAATTGTCACTAGTATAGGTAGGTGGTAGGGAAATATAGGGACAGGTGGGGATGTTTGGTAGGAATATGGGATTAGTGTAGGATTAGTATAAATGGGTGGTTGATGGTCGGCACAGACCCGGTGGGCCAAAGGGCCTGTTTCAGTTCTGTATCTCTAATCTAATCTACTTGTCCCATTGCCACTCCCTTAGGCTTTGTACCATTTAAACCTTTTATCATTTTAATCTGTCCTGCCCTGCACTCACTCAGACCTTCCCTTTTTTGTTTTTGTTCCCCTTTCACTTGCTCAAAACCTATTACATTTCTAACTTTTGACAATTCTGTTGAAAGGTCACAGAACTGATACGTTAACTCTGTTTTTCTCTCCACAGATGCTTCCTAGCCTACTGAGTATTTCTAGTGTTATGACCAAGTGAGAAAGGGGTCTAGGGTTCCCTTTCAGCCTTCACCTGGTCTTACTGTAACAGGGTTTAACTTTAAACACAGTGTCTTTAGCTCCCCCTCAGTGAATCCTTGTTCACTGCTTTCCAACTATGAACCAGCAGAAACTGGCTTTCTTGTGTTTCAAAGAAGAAAAGTTGAAATGTCTTAAACTTAAACTCTAATTCAGTTAACGCTTACGGATACATGCAGTGCCCCACGCGAGCATGCATACGCAATACACACCTGCAAATAGAGACAAAAGAGCAGAAGAAAAATAAAGTGGAAAGATTTGAGGCAATATCTGAAGAGTTGTTGGTACAGTGCTTCGAGCTCACTGTAGAGTCCTTGATTGTAGGTAGATCTTGCTTTTCGTTTGGGGCCCAGTATTCTTTTTAAACCTTGTTTGCTGCAGGAAACTTTTCTCTCTTGGGGTTCATGTGCCTTCAGTGAGTTTTGGCGTTCCATGAGAAAAAGATGGGAGCAGGAGGGGAGGTCTGCTTCAGTCCAGTAGCATTCTGTTTTCTGCAGGCTCTGAATTCTAACTGTACAATTCAGGAATAAACCCAGACTGCCAAGCAGGTTGGTCATGTTTGCCCATGTCTGTTTCTGGATTGTATTGCAGCTGGGGATAGCACCTTTTTTTTCCAAGCCCTGTCTGTTAATATGCAAAAATGTCTTTCCAACCCAGGGCCTGGCAACCCCTTGTCACAGGCCTTCTCCTCTTCCCAGCAACAATTTGAAATTTAATGTCCATGTGGCGTAATTAATGTGCCTCATTCTTGGCAGGTGGGGGGACCTGCATGACACTAGCCTTTTTTGTTTTTGATTACGACAATTTTTTCATCATAAATAGGTGCAGGAGTAGACCATGGGTGCCTCAAGCCTGCTCAGCCATTCAGTATGATCATGACTGATCTTCTGCTTCAACTCCGTTTTCCTGCCTGCTCCCCATATACCTTGAAAATCATTGTACATCCTTTTTGTAAATTCTATTCATTCAAAAAATGCAAATGAAATATTTTGTTATCTGAAGGAAATAGTTTTATAATGAACAAAATTTTGAATGAGAAGGACTTTTTTGAAGGTGCATATACTTTGCATTCTGAAGAAATGAATGATATTTAAAGTATGTTAATAAAATTGTTCTCCAAGAAGCTTGCCTTTGTCTTTGAAAATAGGATAAGATCCTGCTCAAATTGATTAACTGATCTGATTACTTCACACAGAGTACTAATTAAGTTGACTAATGAGTCTTTTACTTATCTGATAAAGATCTCTCATGCGATTTCTGTGGCATCATGCCAATGTTTGATTTGCAATGCTATAAAGCCAACCAAAGTACACATTATGCAACCTTGTTGATCATAAAAGGGAGTTAAACTAGGGCAGGACATATACAGTGAATGGCAGGGCCCTGGGGAGTGTTGTTGAGCAGAGACACCTTGGGGTGCAAGTACATAGTTCCCTGAAAGTGGCAACACAGGCAGACAGGGTGGTGAAGAAGGCGTATGGCATGCTTGCCTTCGTCGGCCGAGGCATTGAGTACAAGAGTTGGGATGTTATGTTTCAGTTGTACATAATGTTGGTTAGGCCACACTTGGAGTACTGTGTGCAGTTCTGGTCGCTGCACTGCAGGAAAGATGTGATTAAGCTAGAGAGGGTGCAGAAAAGATACACCAGGATGTTGCCTGGTTTGGAGGGCTTGAGTTATAAAGAGAGATTGGATAGGCTGGGTCTGTTTTCCCTGGAGCGAAGGAGGCTGAGAGGGGACATGATAGAGGTATATAAAATTATGAGAGGCATAGATAGGGTAGATAGCCAGAGTCTGTTTCCCATGGTAGGGGTGACTAAAACTAGAGGACATAGATTTAAGGTGAGAGGGAGGAGGTTTAAAGGGGATCAAAGGGGTAAATTTTTCACACAAAGAACAGTGGGTATCTGGAATGAACTGCCTGAGGAGGTGGTGGCGGCAGGAATAGTAGCAACATTTAAGAGGCATCTGGACAGGTACTTGAATGAGAAAAGGCATAGAGAGATATGGAATTAATGCAGGCAGGAGGGATTAGTATGGACAGGCATTATGGTCGGCATGGACGCGGTGGGCCGAAGGGCCTGTTTCTATGCTGTACGACTCTGTATAAAATTTTTCACATTAGTAAAGAAAGAAGGAGACTTTTATTTATATAGCGCCTTTCATGACCTACGAGCGTCCCTAAGCGCTTTACAACCAGAGTACTTTGATGTCTAGTTACTGTTGTAATGTAAGAAACGCAGCAGCCAGTTTCTGCACAGCAAGCTCTCACAAACAGTAATGTGAATGATGACCAGATAATCTATTTTTGTGAGGGATAAATATTGGTCAGGACACCGGGGCTAACTCTCTGCTCTTCTTCAAAATGGTGCTGTGGGATCTTTCACGTACACCTGAGAGGACCGATGGAGCCTCTGTTTAATATCTCATCTGAAAGACAGCACCTCTGACAATGCAGCACAGCCTTAATACTGCAGTGGAGTATCACTTAGATTTTTATGCTCAAGTCTTTGGAGTAGGACTTGAGCCCACAACCTTCTCACTCAGAAGCAAGACTGTTAGCGATGTATCCACAGCTGACACTTTGTACTTGAGTGGTGGGGGGGAGTGTGGAACGGCAATGAAAAGCCACAACAGAGGCTGCAATCAAGAATCTATTAGATTGTGTACTTGCACTGATTTTGTTGATGGTCTTTTTGTCCTGCATCTGCGATTGAGTTTAATCTAGTTTCATAATCTGAAATATATCAATTCTAGTTTTCTATTAACTTTGTCAATTTTCTGTCCTATTTTGCCTTGAAGGTTAGGATATAATACGATGGATGCATTTGCCGTTCGGTACCACATCTAAGTGCTGAGTGGGGATGGCTTGAGTGTTGTTGGGGTGGGGGAACATCACTACCAAGCCAGGTTTTTTGAGTCTTAGCTGATGTCCGCAGGTATGCATTTATTAGTGGAGTTTCTGGATAGTGATCAGAGTCTGGGAGTGCTGGCTTTCTGGTCTTTGTTCCTGTCCCAGTGATGCTACAGATAATCATTGAGCCTCCCCTGCCAACTCCCTCAACACATGCTAGATATGGATTCTGTGGTTTTCTGGGTCTGCTTGACTCAGCTATTCACCTTGATATTGTGAAGTCACTGGAGGAGCAAATGGTAACTTTTATTTATAGTCCCATAATTTATCATGGAAATAATGATAAATGTGCACAAATTAGTATGTTTGTATATAAAACCAGAACCCCACTAATTTGTTGAAGACTTACTGAGTTGTGAATTGCTAAAAATCACAATTTGTACTGCTCTGCTGTTAACCTTGCAAATAAAGAACCGAGCTCGCTTCCACATGAGTTTCAAGAAATTGCTGCATTTACTTGATAAATACAAATTGGACTCAATGCAGAAAGTTAGGGCTGGTTATTTCATGCCATAAGGACCTGGTTAATGGAGTGATATATGGCCATACAATGCTACTCAATGTTGGAGGCCCAGAAAGGGAACAATTGAAACTGGAGTGTCTTCCCTGCAGGTAATAAAATATTTACCCTATTTCCTTGTCAGTCATTCCTCTGCTACTTTGTCATCTTCAGATTCATTGGTTAGGGTGATAGACAGTTGATCGCATTGTTCAGCAAGGTCCCAGATACCCTGTTGACCTCGCCATGCTATTATTAGCTCACGCTACTGGCAATTTGTGGAGCAAACGTCCTTCGAGCTGAAGGGCAAGGAAAGAGGTCCAACTCATACATGTGCCCTGCTGCAAATTCTGTCCTTTCTACCTGTAATCTTGTTCTGAATGTATTGCATGACTGGCTAGGTAGTAGAACATTGCATTTATTTTCAGACCACAATTCATATAATATTGAATTTCCTAATGTTTGACTTCACTGCATTACATTTATGAGCATATACTTTAGTTGTCAGGAAGTAGCTGGTTTCTGTATCTGTTGAGATACAAAGAGGAGAGAACACATCTGAGCAGCAATTCAGCAATCTGTAGGCAAGAGGTACAGTATACTACTCAATTACTAAATAATAAATATCTGCATATCCTTGGGTGTGCCTGACTGAATTGGGAGTGTACAGCTATGCAAGTGTGACTATAGGAGGATGATCTATGCTTTCATGTACACTGATTACACCCAGCTCTACCTCACCACCACCTCTCTTGACTCTTCCACTGTTGCTAATTATCAGAATGCTTATCTGACATCCAGTACTGGCCGAGCTGGAATTTCCTCCAATTAAATATTGGGGAGAAGAATGCCATTGTTTTCGGTCTCTGCTCCAAACTCCGTTCCTCAGCTACTCACCCCATCCCTCTCCCTGGCAACAGTCTGAGACTAAACCAGTCAGTTCATAATCTTGGTGTTATGTTTGATGCTGAGATGAGCTTCCTGTCGCTAAGACTGCCTATTTCCACCTCAGTGACAGAGCCCGACTTCACTTTGCCTCAGCTCATCGCCTACCGAAACCCTCATTCATGCCTTTGCTGCCTCTACGCTTGACTATTCCAACGGACTCCTGGCTAGTCTCCCATGTTCTACCCTCTGTAACCAGGACCTGTTCACCAATCACCCCTGTGCTCGCTGACTTGCATTGTCTCACGGTCAAGCAATGCCTTGATTTTAAAATCCTCATCACTGTTTTCAATTCCCTCTGTGGCCTCTCCCTTCCCTCTCTCTAATCTCCTCCAGCTCACAACCCTCATATCTGCTCTCATCTAATGCTGGCCTCTTGAGCATCCCCAATTTGAATCACCTCACCATTGGTGGCTGTGCCTTCAGTTGTGTAGGGGAAAAGGTTTGGGAGTTCCTCCCTAAACCTCTCCACCTCACTTTCCTCCTTTTTAAGACATTCCTTAAAACCTACCTCTTTGACCAAGCTTTTGGTCATCTGATTTAATGTCTCCTTTGTGGCTTGGTGTCATATTTTGTTTTATAATGCTCCTATGAAGTACCTTGGGGATGTTTTATTACGTTAAAGGTGCTATATAAAGATAAGTTGTTAATGCAGATTACATTTATTCATGCAACTTTCTTTTACTTTTGAGAAAAAGGGTAAGGTGAAGGGAAAGATAGATTAATTTCAAAGCTGGGGCAAGGTTTTTGCTGTTGACTAAATGTACCCAAGCATCAAGACATTTTATTGGGCAACATGAAATTCAGGTTTGAATGAAATTCATTGTGCATGCTGACAAAACACCGGAGATTTGAGGTCTTTTTAATTCGTGCATACCTCAAACAACTTTTTTAAAATTAGAACTATGTTCCATATCCTCTTCCCAAACTGGATATTGAAAGATAATTGGGCCTTGCAGATATTTTCCATACTATTAACCTACCACTTTACAAAATCTGCTTAATATGTCCTTTCCTTTTATTCAGATATTTGCATCTTTTTTTTTTGTTGTATCTCACAGTGGACTTGTGTATTTGATTTTTAAAAAAAAATTCCCCCTATTTTCTTGCAAAACCTTTTTTTTTTGGTCATGTATGAGAGTGATATTTTCTTTGTGGTGAGCGACTGACTTATTGCTGGTCTAACACTGCATGAGGAGATTTTTCTACTGACATGTTTCCAATGACCAATGAATCAGTAGCTGATCTTTTGTCATGGCTTGGACTGCAGTGTCCGAGATCAACAACAAAACATATGAGAAACATCCCCCTCTGGCCCCAGAATGAACATCAGTTCCCCTCAGTGATGCACAGAAAAAAAATTCTACCCAAGCAATAACATTAGCTCAATTTTTATTCAGTAGCTTAATTGCATAAAATGACTGGGAAGGCTTGAAACCTTATGCCACTTGTGTCTCACTTAATAGTACATTTTCTAACTAGTTGTCAAAGTGCACTCAAGTGTTGTTGTTCCATAGGGTGAATGAGAGTGACTGCCCTTTACGTCAAGTCAGTTCAGCCATGAACTTATTGAATGGCAGAACAGGCTCGAAGGGCCGAGTGGCCTATTCCGGCTCCTAATTCATATGTTCGTAAGGCAGCATTTGACCTAGTATGGCATCAAGAAGCCCTAGTAAAATTGAAGTCAATGGGACTGTTGAAGCACAGTCAAAAACAAAACCAAGACTAAACAATTTTTAGTGCACCCGACTGGAAGCATCAGTGCCATGAACATGCTGGGACATATTGTCCAAGCCATGGCGAGGCCATAATAGAGAACAGATGGGACTCCTCGCTAGGTGATTCCACATAAACTGACCTGCTATTGTGTATACACTCATGGAAACTCTAAATATTTTGTTGCCTTTTTGCTACTAAATGTAATAAATTTGTCTTTTTTTCTATTAAAGATGTTTCAGAAAAAGTACAGACATTTTCATAGTATAAACACTAATACTAATGAACATGTTTATTTGAAACATTCTAATATATGTTATGTAACCATCACCATCGTCCTCTGAGAAACTAATACTTACCTTACATCTATTGAAGCTAATACTTCCCTTACATTAGTGTATATGCGATAGCCGGTCAGGTTGTGTGACATCACCTAGCGAGGAGTCCGATCTGTTGTCTAGTATGGTCTTGCCATACTTGCCTTACATCTATTGATCAAACCAAATCTACAGTAACAAAGTTTGATTATAAAACTATGTTGTTGTTCGTGCTTATGATGACTTGTGCCACACATGTGGGAGCTGGCCTGGATTTGTGACGTCACGTGAGTGATGGAGATGAGCGTTCTGGCCTTGTGTCTCGTGGCTTTGCACGTCAGTGATTTGCATTTTGGAGCAGCTCGCGGACCACAGAGACCATAGAGCATCGTGCCCTACGTTTGCGCTGTAGTGATAGCTGCATATTTATGTCCAGTTTCTACATAAACTGACTTGGTGATGCATAGTCATTACGGTGCAGAAGGAGGCAATGTGGCCCATTGAGTCAATGCCAGTTCTCTGTGGAGCAATCCAGTCAGTCCCATTATCCCATTCTATCCCTGTAGCCCTGTAAGTTTATTTCCATCAAGTGCCTATCCCAATTCCTTTTGAAATTATCGATTTGTCTCCTCTTCCACTGCCCTTTTGTAGGCAGCGAGTTCTAAGTCATTACTGCTTGCTGCCTAAAGTTTTTCCTCACATCTCCCCTGTATCTCTTTGCTAAAACCTTAAAATCTGTGTCCCCTATTCCATGTACCATCAGCTAATGGGAACAGCTTTTCTTTGTCTACCTTATCTAAACCTGTCACAATCTCTCATACCTCTATCAAATCTCACTTCAAACTCCTTTGCTCCAAGGGGAACAACCCCAGATTCTCAAATCTAACTTTGCAGCTAAATTCCCTCATCCCTGGAATCATTCCGGTGAATCTCCTCTGCACCCTGTCAAGGATCTTCCAAGGTGTGGTGACCAGAACAGGATGCAATACCCCAGTTGTGGCATAACCAGAGCTTTATATAGCTATAGTATAACTTCCCTGCTTCTGTACTGAGTACCACTATTTATGACACCCAAGATCCCATATGCTTTGCTAACTAATTTTTCAATGTGTCCTGCTACCTTGAAAGATCTATGCACATGAACCCCCAGGTCCCTCTGTCCCTTTGCACTCTTTAGAACTGTGCCAATAAGTCTATATTGCCTTTCCCTATTCCTTCTGCCAAAATGCATCACCTCCCGCTTCTCTGTATTAAATTCCATCTGCCTCTTGTCTGCTCTTTCTGGTAGCCTGTCTATATTAAATAAAAACAAGAAATGCTGGAACCACTCAGCAGGTCTGGCAGTATCTGTGGAAAGAGAAGCAGTGTTAACGTTTTGGGTCAGTGACCCTTCTTCGGAACTGACCCAAAACGTTAACACTGCTTCTCTTTCCACGGATGCTGCCAGCCCTGCTGAGTGGTTCCAGCATTTCTTGTTTTTATTTCAGATTTCCAGCATCTGCGGTATTTTGCTTTTATATTAGCCTGTCTATATTGTCTTGCAGTTAATCTATATCATTCTCATTGTTTGCCACAAATCCACTTTTTAGTATCTTTGGCAAATTTTGAAATTTTATTCTGTATTCCAATATCCAAGTTGTATGTCTCCAAAAGAAACAATGGTCCTAGCACTGACCCTTGAGGAACGCCACTGTCTACCATCCTCCAGTCTGAAAAACAGCCATTTACCATGACTCTGTTTTCTGTCCTCGAGCCGCCAATGGAAATACCGAGGCAGGCATTGAAAATTCATTGAAACAGATGCAAAGAAATAGAGCCCCAGGGGAGGTTGAACTAACATGATATAGTCAAGGAGGGAGGTAGTGAGGCAATCACACAGCTCGCTATTATATAACCAAATATTCAAGGAACAAAAGATGCCGAGAAGTTGGAAAGAAGGAGACAGAGCCGTCATTAAGAATTACTGACCATCAGTCGATTTATCTCATTTGTACAAAATTCTAACTGGAATTATTCATAGTAGGATAAAAACAACATTAGATGAACACCAGCCAAGAGAAGGATACTGTATAACAATCTACAAACCATCAACAAGCTCATTGAGAATGCAACTGAATATCAGTTGAACTTGTGCATTGGACTTATTGACTGAGAAGGCATTCAATTCAGTGGAACATGAGATTTATTTATAGCTTTAAGGAAAACTGGAGTAAATGAGGGATATGGGAAGATCATGGGGGACATTTACATAGAGGCAATGGCCAGAATGCACATTGACAAAGACATAACACAGTTGATAAACATTTGAAAGAGCAGTGAGACAAGGGGATACTATCTCACCAAAAATATTCACCTCTTAATGGAAGATATATTCGAGAAGATGCCCTTACCGGAGAGAGGATTAAATATTAATGGAGAAAAACTAACAGACTTGTACCTTGCAGATGATGTTGCAATAATTACTTAATCTGTTAAAGACTTGGAAGTACAACTAAATAACTTAGAGTAAAAATATTGTACTGAAAATGCACAAAGGAGAAACAACGTATATGACTAACTTTCAGACCCCATACAAATTGCAGACCAAGAAATTGAAAAAGTGACAACACATACACCTGATTCAAATATTTAAGATGGAGCATTGTACAAATAAAGAGGTACTGAGTAGGATTAGGGCAGGATGGAGTTGTTTTGGGAGATGGCGATATTCTGTGTGCTGATAAAATACCACTAGCATTAAGGAGGAGTGTGATCAGAGTGTGCTCTGGACCGTGACACATGTAATGGAATCATGGGCAACTACAAAACCTATGGAACAAAAACTGTGTACAGTTCAGAGAACAATGGAAAGGCACATCTCCATTTGTGATGAAATCAGGTGTAATGAAATACACTGGAAAACGGAGTTAAAGATATAATTTGCAAGATAAAAGAAGCCAAATGGAGATGGGCTGGGCATGTTGCTTAAAGAAATGATAATAGATGGACAACAAGGCTTGGATTGGCAGCCAAGAACAGGAAAAAGAAAGGGGAGACTGAGAAGAAGATGGAGATGACCTAATATCATACCTAGAAACCACATGAGTAAGAACAGCAAGGGATAGAGATAAATAGAAAATGCATGAGGAGGGTTACATCCTACAGTGGATGAACGCAGACTAACTGAAGCCAATTTTTACCCAAGCTGACACTGACCCTCTTATTCCATGAATCTCAATTTTGTTAACCTGCCTTTTTAATGTGGTACTTTGACCAAAGCTTTCTTCAAATCTGTACAGACAACATCCACTGCATTCCCTTCATCACCATTCTCTGTAACCATCAAAAAATTCAATTAGATTAGTCCAGCACAATTTTGGCTTTTACAAACCTGTGCTGGCCTTACTTAACACAGTGGCGCAGTGGTTAGCACCGCAGCCTCACAGCTCCAGCGACCCAGGTTCAATTCTGGGTACTGCCTGTGTGGAGTTTGCAAGTTCTCCCTGTGTCTGCGTGGGTTTCCTCCGGTGCTCCAGTTTCCTCCCACATGCCAAAGACTTGCAGGCTGGTAGGTTAATTGGCCATTATAAATTGCCCCTAGTATAGGTAGGTGGTAGGGACAGGTAGGGATATGGGATTAGTGTAGGATTAGTATAAATGGTTGGTTGATGGTCGGCACAGACTCGGTGGGCCGAAGGGCCTGTTTCAGTGCTGTATCTCTAAACTAAACTAAACTAAAACCTCTTCAAGAGCCTGTTATTTTTCTTTCCCCTGGTTATTGTTTCTAAAGCCTTTACCCACCACTGATGCTAAACTGACTGGCCTATAGTTACTAAGAATGCCTTTATATCCTTTCTTGAACAAGGGTGTCCCAATCCTTTAATCCTCTGGCAATCCCCCTCCCCCGCATGTCCAGGGAAAATTGGAAAATTATGGCAAGCCCTTCCACTATCTCCACTTGCACTTCTCTTAGCAACCTGGGATGCACACCATCTGGTCCAGGTGACTTATCCACTCTAAACATAACCAGCCTTTTCAATACAACCTGCCTATCAATTTTCACCCCATCCATTACCTCTACCATCTTCGCTTCTACCGATATTTTGTCCGCATCTTCTTCCTTAGTAAACACCCATGTATAATACTTAATGAGTATTATAGCCTTACCCTGCACCTCTAAGCATACATCACTCTCTTTGTCCCTAATGGGCCCCACCCTGCCTCTGACTACCCGCTTACTGTTTACATGCTGGTAGATTTTCGGTTTACATTTTTGTGTTAACTGCTATTCTATTCTCATTTTCTCAGTTGCCAGTCTTATTTTCCTCTTCACTTCCCCTTTCAACTTATTGTATTTGGCTTGGTTCTTGCTTGAAGAATTTACCTGACCTGCATCATACGGTCTCGCTCTTTTTTTGTTTCATCATCCTCTCTACTTCCCTCTTCATCCCTGGAGCCCTGGTTTTGGTTCCAGTACCATCCCCTTTTGTTTGAATGTATGTAGCCTGTACCTGAAATATCTCTCTCTTGGAGATCATCTATTGTTCAGTTACAGTTTCTCCTGGCAAACTTTCATTCCATTTTACTCTGGCTAGATCCCTGCTCATCCCATTGAAGTTAGTCCTTTTCCAATTTAGAAGTTCTGCTTTAGATTGCTCCTTGCTTTTCTCCACTGCTTATGATACGATGCTCACTCTTACCCAAGTGTTCCCCCATAGACAATTGATCCACACTTGCACCCAATGCAGCAATGCCTCCTTCCTAGTTGCACCGAGAACATACTGGACAAAGAAGCTGTCCTGAACACAGTTCAAAAACTCCTCCCCCTCCTTTCCTTTTACTCTAGCATTGTCGCAATCAATATTTAGATAGTTAAAGTCCCCCAGTATGTGCATCTCTGTGACTTCCCTGCAGAATTGCTCCTTTCCCTCTGTCTTTCTCTCTGCCTCTCACACTATTTGGGGGCCTATTGGATAGCCCCAAAAGCATGATCATCCCCTTTTTTGCTTCTCACTCCTAATCAAATGGATTCTGCCCTTGACCCCTCAAGGACATTTCTTTCCTACACTACAATGTCTTTCCTAATCAGTACTGCCACCCCACCTTTTTTTCCCTCCCTTTCTTTTCTGAATACTTTGTATCTGTGAATATTAAGCCCCCAGGCCTCATCATTTTTAAACCACATTTCCATTATTACTACATATTCCCATATGGCAATTTGCAGCTCACCAGTCTTACTTGCCACACTTTTTGTAGGCAATGCCATGTGTGTTCCTCTATTGAGAGGGTGATCTCCTAAGGTGGTTATCACAACTGGCCTGGGAGTTGGTAGATTATCTGATCTGGAAGAGTAGCGTTTGTGGTGTAGGGGAAACTAAAAGATGGAGTAAATGAAAATGCATTCCTCTTTTTTACCTATGTGTTCGAGATATTGGAGTATTCTGCATTAGATTTAAATGTTTGAGGTCTTTTTTTAATCCATTTTAAAAGGACCCTGTTTTCATTGAAATGCTTGGGTAAATGGGTAAATGTGTCAAAGGTCTGCAGCACAATTGGAAGATGTAACTTGCAAATGATTAATTTGTTGCAGAAAAGCAAAGCTATAAATGTAGAGAAGATTCACTTTATGCAAATCGTGTTTTCCTTGAACAAACTTGCTGCTGATTAAGCATGTGTGGGCTCTTTAATACTGAGCATTGTAGTTGTGATTTATTTCTGGTCAAAAATGTTGAAATACTGCTACGCTGAACTCATTCCTCCTTGTTTAACTTTCCAAACTAACCTTGTGCATTACATTTCCATCACTGTTGCAGTATTTCAACTGAATACCATTCTTGACTCCAGGCACAATGTAGAAATACATTAACTAAATGACTTTGAGCTGAAGCACTGTAATGCTGCTAGAAGAATAATTTGAGGAAAATTCAACTGAAAATCATCGTCACTTAAACAGCCTGGCACAGTCAGACTACAAACCATTGCAGTCAGCTGTATCACATTCTTTTGATTTTTGCTATGTTAAAGGTGCCGTATAAATGCAAGTTGTTGTTGTTGTTTGGATATTCAGTTTCGATAATAAACTACACTGAACAGATGTATACTGTTGGCTTATTTTAAAGTACCATCATCTTCAAAAGGTGTCAAATGCTACATGTTCCATTAACAGGAATATGGCACATTGCCCATTGTACAGATGGGTTATCTTGCTTATATGTTATACTGTCAAAAGGTTCCCTCTTCAAACTTTTGAAGATAGATAGGGGATAATAAAAAAAAAAGAAAAATCTGGGATTCTTGCAATTTAATTCCTTAAGAAAAATTCTTTATTTCTGACATTGGTGAATGCTTTTAGGAATAACGTTTTTAAAAAGGGAAACCAGATTGTTAAGATAATGGCCTACAAGTCTTCTGTACAGTAATGTTGACTTTGAGTTGATTACAGCTCCGTGTTAGTCAACTCTGCAGTTATGTGTATGTAGTATTGGAGCATAGTGTGCAATGGAATGCAAACTTTCAGGGTGAAATGTGTGTTTACAAACTCCAAATCATGCCCTACCATGTGAATTGTTCTTAGGACGCTCGACCCCCAATAAGTTATAGCATCCAGGCCATCTCTTTTATTAAAAAAAACAACAACAAAAAAATGCATTTAATTTAAAATAAAAAGTTTAATGGTGTATTTTCTGAGAATTTGTGTTGGTGTTTGAAATGCAAAGAAAATATAAAAATATGGGACGTACCTCATTAGAAAAAGGAAAGCTAGCATTCGACATGTGACTAACATTTTATATTGCTGCTGTTACCCAACCAGAAGACCATTTTTAATTAAATCATTTGGTGTGAAATGCTTTCAGATATCAGTCCTTATTTCTACCAGTTTGCACCTATGTCCTCTTTGTCATAGAGTCATAGAGTTATACAGCACAGAAACAGGCCCTTTGACCCATGGTGTCTGTGCCGGCCATCAAGTACCTATCTATTCTAATCCCATTTTCCAGCGCTTGGCCCGTAGCCTTGTATGCTATGGCATTTCAAGTGCTCATCTAAATACTTCTTAAATGTTGTGAGGGTTCCTGCCTCTACCATCCCTTCAAGTAGTGCATTCAAGATTCCAAACACCCTCTGGGTGAAATTTTTTCCCCTCAAATCCCCTCTAAACTTCCTGCACCTTGCCTTAAATCTATGCTCCCTGGTTATTGATCCCTCCGCTAAGGGAAAAAGTTTCTTCCTATCTATCCTATCAATGTCCCTCATAATTTTGTATACCTCAGTTAGGTCCCCCTTCAGCATTTTCTGCTGTAAGAAAAACAACCCTAGCCTGTCCAGTCGTCTTAGCTGAAATGCTCCAGCCCAGGCAACATCCTGGTGAATCTCCTCTGCACCCTCTCCAGTGCAATCACATCCTTCCTATAGTGTGGTGACCAGAACTGTACACAGTACTCCAGCTGTGGCCTAACGAGCATTTTATACAGCTCCATCATAACAGGGAGGTTCTTATATTCTATGCCTCTGCTAATAAAGGCAAATATCCCATATGCCTTCCTAACCACTTTATCTACCTGTGCTGCTGTCTTCAGTGATCTATGGACAAGTACACCAAGGTCCCTCTGACCCTCTGTACTTCCTAGGGTCCTACCATCCATTGTATATTCCCTTGCCTTGTTAGTCCTCCCAAAATGCATCACCTCACACTTCTCAGGATTAAATTCCATTTGCCACTGCTCTGCTCATTTTACCAGCCCATCTGTATCGTCCTGTAATCTAAGGCTTTCCTCCTTACTATTTATAACACCACCAATTTTTGTATCATCTGCGAACTTACTGATCATACCTCCTATATTCACATCTAAACCATTAATGTACACTACAAATAGCAAGGGTCCCAGCACCGATCCCTGCGGTACACCGCTGGTTACAGGTTTCCACTCACAAAAATGACCCTCGACCATCACCCTCTGCCTCCTGTCACCAAGTCCATTTTGGATCCAATTTGCCAAATTGCCCTGGATCCAATGGGCTCTTACCACCTTGACCAATCCCCCATGTGGGACCTTTTCAAAAGCCTTACTGAAGACCATGTAGACTACATCAATTGCTTTACCCTCATCTACGCACCTAGTCATCTCCTCGAAAAATTCAGTCAAATTTGTTAGACACGATCTCCCCCTAACAAAACCATGCTGACTATCCTTGATTAATCCCTGCCTCTCCAAGTGGCGATTAATCCTGTCCCTTAGAATTTTTTCCAATAGTTTCCTTACCACTGATGTTAGACTCACTGGCCTGTAATTACCTGGTTTATCCCTGCTACCCTTCTTGAATAATGGTATCACATTTGCTGCCCTCCAGTCCTCTGGTACCTCTCCTGTGGCCAGAGGGGATTTGAAAATTTGTGTCTGAGCCCCTGCTATCTCCTTCCTTGCCTCACATAGCAGCCTGGGATACATTTCATCTGGGCCTGGGGCTTTATCCACTTTTTAAAGCTCTCTAAAACAGCTAACACTTCCTCCCTTTCAACACTAATATGTTCAAGTATATCACAATCCCCCTCCATGATCGCTACACCTGCATCGTCCTTCTGAAAAGTAATCATTTAAAAGCTCACCCATGTCCTCCGGCTCCACACACAGATTGTCACTTTGGTCCCTAATGGGCCCTACTCTTTCCCTGGTTATCCTCTTGCCCTTAATATACTCATTAAAAAACCGTAGGATTTTCCTTTATCTTGTCTGCTAGTGTTTTATCATGTCCCCTCTTCACTGTCCTAATTACTTTTTAAAGTACCCTTCCCCCCCCCCCCCCTCCCCCCACACTTTCGATACTCATCTAGGGGCTCTGCTGTTTTCAGCACTTTGAATCTGCCATAAGCCTTTTTTTATTCCTTGTCCAATCCTCTATATCCCTTGACATCCAGGGTTCCCTGGACTTGTTGGTCCTACCCTTCGCCTTTATGGGAACATATTGGCCCTGAAACACTATCTCTTTCCTTTTTGAAAGACTCCCACTGGTCTGATGTAGACTTTCCTACAATAAGCTGCTCCCAGTCCATTTTGGCTAGATCCTGTGTTATCATATTGAATTCGGCCTTCCCCCAATTCAGTACTTTTATTTCTGGTCCCTCATTGTCCTTTTCCATAACTAACTTAAATCTTAAAGTTATGGTCACTATCCCTGAAATGTTCCCCCACTGACACTTCTACCACTTGTCTCGTTTCATTCCCTAGAATTAGGTTCAGTACTGCCCTTTCTCTTGTGGGACTTTCTATGTGCTGGCTCAAAAAGCTCTCCTGTGTGCACTTTAAGAATTCTGCACCCTTTCAACCTTTTGCACTAAGACTATCCCAGTTGATATTGGGGAAGTTGAAATCCCCTACTATTATTACCCTATTATTTTTACACCTCTGAGATTTGCCTACATATCTGCTCCTCTATCTCTCCCTGACTGTTTGGAATCCTGCAGTACACTCCCAGCCATGTGAATGCCCCCCTTTTGTTTTTGTTCTACACATATGGCCTCATTTGAGGAACCTTCTAAGATATCATCCCTCCTTACTACAGTAATTGACTACTTGATCAATAGTATAATTCCAGCTCCTCTTTTACACCCTCCCCCGTCATGCCTGAAGATTCTATACCCTGGAATATTGAGCTGCTAGTCCTGCCCTTCCCTCAGCCATGTTTCTGTGATAGCAGTAATATCATATTCCCATGTGTTAATCAATGCCTTCAATTCATCTGCCTTACTAGTAAGACTCCTTGTGTTAAAATAGATGCAATCCAGCCTTGCATTGTTCGTTTCTGCCTTAACCGGTCTATATTTGCTCTGCCTTGCAGACTGACTCAGTTTCTCTTCTATATTTGACTGTGCTGTACCTCCACTCTGTATCCCATCCCCCTGCCAAATTAGTTTAAGCCCCCCACCCTGTCCAACTTGTACAGGTCCCACCTTCGCCAGAAACAGACCCAGTGATCCAGGAAACTAAAGCCCTCCCTCCTGCACCATCTCTTCAGCCACGCATTCATCTGCTCTATCCTCCTATTCCTGTACTCACTAGCACGTGGCACCGGGAGTAATCCAGAGATTACAACCTTTTTGAG
Source organism: Heterodontus francisci (assembly GCF_036365525.1). NCBI lineage: Eukaryota > Metazoa > Chordata > Chondrichthyes > Heterodontiformes > Heterodontidae > Heterodontus > Heterodontus francisci. The sequence goes on along the minus strand of NC_090372.1, from coordinate 71,065,923 downwards.
GTTCTGCTTTTAATCTGCTACCTAGCTCCCTAAATTCTTGTTGCAGGACCTCATCCCTCTTTCTACTGATGTTGTTTACCTTTGCGCTGCAGTTGCTCTTTAGATTTAACAATGTTTAGGATTCATGGTTTCTGTTCTATTTATTATCATCTATACATACAAGGTTCTCTCAGTCACCTAATTTTGAGGCTGAAGCATTCCGATTTATTTCTCCTTTCCTCATAATTCAGCCCTCTGGCAGGGCTGTCATTGTTTTATGCATCAGTTCCAGGGATGGATGTTTCCCTTTAAGTTTCTGTGATGGGAACTGCCTGCAGCACTCTAGTTGTAGCCTCACCTGAGCACTATATAGCTTCAGCATGACAACAAGACTTCCCTATTTCTAAACTCTAACCCCCTAGCCACAAAGGCCAAAATTCCATTTGCCTTCCTAATTACTTGCTGCACCTGCATGCTAATCTTTTGTGTTTCATGCACAAGAATACCCAGATTCCTCTGTACTGCAGTATTTTGTAGTCTTTCTCCATCTAAATAATCTGCTTTTTTATTCTTCCTACCCAAGTGGATTACCTCACACTTTCCCACATTGAACTCCATCTGCTAAGTTTTTGCCCACTCACTTAACCTATCTATATCCCTTTGCAGATTCTTTGTGTCCTCATCACAACATGCCTTCCCACCTATTTTTGCATCATCAGCAAATTTGGATACACTACACTCTGTCCCTTCCTCTAAGTCATTAATATAGATAGTAAATAGTTGAGGCGCTAGGACCAATCCTTGTGACACCCCACTACTTACGGCTTTCCAACCTTAAAAAGGCCCATTGATCCCAACTCTCAGCCTTCTGTGTGTTAGCCAATCCTCAATCCATGCCAACACATTACCCTCAATACCCTGAGCTCCTATTTTGTGCAATAACCTTTTATGTGGCACCTTATCAAGCGCCTTCTGAAAATCCAAATACACAACATCTACTGGTTCCCCTTTATCCACTCTGCTTGTTATATCCTCAAAAAACTCTAACAAATTTGTCAAACATGATTTCCCTTTCATAAAACTATGTTGACTCTGTTTGATTTGCATTCTGTTTTTCTAAATGTCCTGCTATTTCTTCCTTAATAATGGACTCTAGCATTTTCCCAATGACTGATGTTAAGCTAACTGGTCTGTAGTTTCCTGCTTTCTGTCTCCCTCCTCTCTTGAATAGGGGTGTCATATTAGCGGTTTTCCAATCCGCTGGTACCCTACCGGAATCCAGTGAGTTTTGGAATATTATGATCAATGCCTCCACTATCTTTGCAGCCACTTCTTTTAAAACTGTTGGATGTCGGCCATCAGGTCCTGGCAACTTGTCTGCCTTTAGTCCCATCAGTTTGTCCAGCAACTTTTACCCTCGTGATAGAGATTGTTATAAGTTCCTCCCTCCCATTTACACCTTGCTCATCTATTATTGTTGGGATTATAGTGTCCGCCACGGTGAAGACCAATGCAAAATATTGGTTTAAATTATCTGCCACTTCCTTGTTCCCTGTTATTAATTCCCCAGTCTCATCCTCTAAGGGTCCCACACTTACTTTAGCTACTGTCTTCCTTTTAATATACTGTAGAAGCTCTTACTGTTTGTTTTTATGTTCTTGCCAACTTACTCTCATAATCAATTTTCTCCCTCTTTATTAGTTTAGTTTTTTTTAGTTTAGTTTAGAGATACAGCACTGAAACAGGCCCTTCGGCCCACCGAGTCTGTGCCGACCATCAACCACCCATTTATACTAATCCTACACTAATCCCATATTCCTACCACATCCCCACCTGTCCCTATATTTCCCTACCACCTACCTATACTAGTGACAATTTATAATGGCCAATTTACCTACCAACCTGCAAGTCTTTTGGCTTGTGGGAGGAAACCAGAGCACCCAGAGAAAACCCACGCAGACACAGGGAGAACTTGCAAACTCCACACAGGCAGTTCCCAGAATTGAACCCGGGTCACTGGAGCTGTGAGGCTGCGGTGCTAACCACTGCGAAAGAACTCCAATAAATTGGTTAAACATGATTTCCCTTTCACATAACCATGTTGACTCTGCCTGATTACCTTGAATTTTTCTAAGTACCCTGCTATAACATCTTTAATAGCTTCTAACATGCTCTCTATGACTTTTAAGTCTTTTTTAGTAAAGTGCTTTACAACCAATGAAGCATTTTAGAAGTGTAGTTATGTGGCAAACAGTTTACACAGTGCAAGATGTCTCGCACAGCGATAAATGATCAGATAGTCTGCTTTAGTGATGAGCAATAACTGAACATAGTCAATGTTAAGTCTATGATCTGTCTTCTAGCCTCTAGTTAAGCACTATTCATTGTTTAAGACCTTGCATTTGGCTGGCTTCAACCTCAGTGACAAAAAATATCTTCACATTTGTAGTTATTGCCGAGTTCCTCCTTTATTCTTTGGCTACTTCATCAGCCTCTGCTGCCTACTATCTTCCTGTTTCATATCATCTACGAATTTGAGCAACATTGTATTTTTGAATTCAAGTTTTTTATGGAGGTTAAAAATAGTAGGGGGTCCATCAAAGAACCTTGGAGCACTCCACTTCACTGCATCATTTTGGCCTGACATCGCTCCCATAAGGGGAAACAGTTGGTACCTGTCTCTCAACCTTATTATCTTCAAGTTTTAGGAGTAATACCCATCAATCAATCTGGACTGGATTTGAACCATGCCTTCAAAGTGAAAGACTAGCAGGAATTTTTTTATCCATCTTTGAAGTAGGTTGAGGTCGCAAAGGTGAAAGACGGCTTAAAAAAAAAATCTGTTGGATGTGTGACGGCAAAAGCAAAATCGGTTCTGAAGCCCAGTTATTTTTCCAATAAAAATTGTCACCTGCCAACACAAGAATGTTTAGAATTTGCAGTCTGACCCAAAAGAATGTTTATTGATTTATAGCAAAACATCTTGGTATAGTGCCTTTAACACAGAAAAATCAATTTCTGTGCAGAACATACACCTATTTGGAATCTCAGAAATAATCTATTTTCTGATTAAAAGTGGGTAGATTTGATGTTGTAAAATGGTGCTTTATTTGTTCTAGCTGAAGGCAAATGATTTGAAACACCTGACTAAGGCTATTGCAGCTCAAAATGTTAGGTCTCATTTTTGCTTTGTGGATTCAGGCATCTAGAACACAGTCTGCTAGAAAAGGTTGCACACCCTCTTTCATGTTCTCTGTAGAAGAATAGTTCTGCTCATGTAATTCAGAATGATATAACAGAGAAACATAATGGAGAAACACCGAGGGGAGCTCTGATGGTCAACCTGAGTATGTTTTGGCCAGTCAGCCTGACTTAATTCATTCTGGGGTACCTGACAGTGTGGTTGACTGGACTGGAAAAATGATGAAATATCAGTTGCTGAAATGTTTATGTTGTGATTTTTTTTCAAAGCTTGCAGGTGATGCAAAACTTGGAAGCTTTGTGAACTGTGAGGAGGATAGTGCAGAACTTCAAAAAGACATAGACAGGTTGGTGGAATGGGCAGACAGGTGGCATCCATTTTGGTAGGAAGAACATGGAGAGACAATGTAGAATAAAGAGTACAATTCTAAAGGGGGTGCAGGAGCAGAAGGACCTAGGTGTATAGGTACATAAGTCATTGAATGTGGCAGGACAGATTGAGAGAGTGGTTAATAAAACATACAGTATCCTGGGCTTTATTAATAGGGGCATAGAGTACAAGAGCAAGGAAGTTATGTTGAACTTGTGTAAGGCACTAGTTCGGGTTCAGCTAGAGTATTGCGCCCAGTTCTGGGCGCCACACTTTAGGAAAGACGTGAGGGCATTGGAGAGAGTACAGAAAAGATTCACGAGAATGATTCCAAGAATGAGGAATTTCAGATTTGATCGAGGTATTCAAAATTATGAGGGTCTGGACAGACTAGATAGAGAGAAACTTCCCACTCATGAAGGGATTGAGAATGAGGGGGCACAGATTTAAAGTATTTGTTAAGAGTAGCAAAAGTGACATGAGGGAAACTTTTTCATGCAGTCAGTGGTTAAGGTCTGGAATGTGCTGCCCGAGAACGTGGTGAAGGCAGGTTTAATGGAAGCATTCAGAAGGGAATTGGACAGTTATATGAAAAGGAAGAATGTGCAGGGTTACAGGGAGAAGACGGGGGAATGGAACTGAAGGAATTGCGCTTTCAGAAAGCCAGCGCAGACATGATGGGTCGAGTGGCCTCCTTCTGCACTGCAACAATTCTGTGATAGTGCTAACAGTTTCGGTAGATGAGTTGTCAATTTTGTGTGTATTTTTTTAAGCTGTTTTAAAATGTGTATTTTTGTAATCTGTCCATTTTTGTTTGTAGGAAGAAAAGATGATGAAAGTTACAGAAACCGGACCCATCTTCACTTAACCTGAGGTGATGCTTGCTGCTGATATGAAAAGAACCAAAACTCTTTTGAGTTGAATTCCTTAATATTAATTGGTGGTTCCGGAGAACGTTCAGACCTACATCATGAACAACGATGAGCGAAACATTGTAGTGCCACAGAAATTACCAAGCCCCACCCGGAGTTCCAGCAGCGCTCTAAGACCAGATACTCGCCAGGTACAGCATGTTCTATTGTGTGTCTGTTGATCATAGTTTGTGTCATATGTCAATTAACATACATTACCAAGTAATTCCTGCAGCCTATAGCCACATGTGCCCATAAAAATTTTTTAAAAATGGATGTGTGGCTTCAGACCATCACCATGCCTTTAATTAACATAACCGTACTTGGCTGTTAAATTAATTGGTCACAAGTTTTTTTTTTTCCATTTTTCTTTTTGCATACCATTAATGGTACTATCGTAGCCCTAACAGCAGAATGTGCGATGGTGACTGTCTAAGAGAATGTCATTTTAATGTAGTGGTCAGTTAATTTTGAGTAAAAGAACGCCAAGTAAGTGAAGTTGCTAAAATATTTTCAGATATATGCTGTGTATGTTTAACGTTTTATGTAATCATTCAAAATTTCTTTTCAGACTAATCAGCCTCCTTTTGATCAAGTTGACCTCTGTTCCAAACCAAGTAAAACACTGCAATACTGCTCTGTCCTGAGGGCTCGGACTGCAATTGCCTGCATCCTTATCCTGAACATACCTTTAGGGATGTGCCCATTATAAACATATAGAGAGTATCTGTATCTTAAATCTTTATGAAGGTCTTATGAGGAAATTTTGTGACCAGTTGAGAGGGAAAGACTCCTTTTTTTGGGAACTAAGTTGAAGAAATGCTAGATTGCTTTAAAATATTGCCAGTAAAACCTACAATTCTGATTCACAGCAAGTAACCAGGTCAGAATGTGGCAGCTACCAACCACCCCCTCCCCTCCTTCCCTGCCCCCTCCCCCAACCCCAGTCCAATCCCCCAACCCCTTCCACACCAACCCATTAAGGCCAAGCACACGGGGGGTGGGGGGGGTTTAAGTTGGATATTTTCCCCTGAAAATAGGCACAAGGATTCTGATATGTATAATTTACCTGGGTCTCTAATTGAACTGTGGGCAGCCCACCATCTTTGTGCTTCCTGCTGATTACTGTGAGATTACTGTTCTGCCAGTGTGAACTGTACTGTTGATTGGCTGTATGTATCAGCAGGGGACCCAACATTGTAATTTCCTGGCAACACTTAGATAGCTTGTGCTGCTTAAAGCTAGCCTGCACCTTTTTAGAGAGAGTGCATTGTGGCTGAAGGAGGTGCTGGCAATCGTGTAGGGAGTGAATCTGATGTTGGAAACATTGAAGAGTGGCACAGCATGGGAGAGAAAGGCCTTCAAGGTTTCCAGATGCTCCACTGGATGTCATGGGGGAGGATGTGAAAAGGGGATATGTCCTGTATCCACAGGAGGCCCTCCAGACATGTGCTGAAAAGGCATGAGAGCAGATTTCCATGGGGGTCACTGCCAGGAGTCTAGCCCCACCGACCTGGATGCAGGGCACAAGAAGTTTCATGACTTCACATGGTCAGGGTCAGTGAATACATCTTCAAATGCCATATCCTACCAACTCAAGGCACTTGATTTACCACACCAGCCTCCACTCATCTATCAACAGTATTGATCCGTCAAAATTCATACCTGATATTCATATGTTCCACTGCACCTTCATACACTTAGCATTGCTGCAAATCATGCACTCGCATCTCCCAGCTTGCACGTAATGCCAAGGAAACCTCCTGCTGATTATACCACACACCCTCGGCTGATAAATCCGTGCTTCTCCATGTTGTACACCAATTAGAAAAAGCACTGAGGGTAGCAAGGGCGCAAAAGGAATTCTGAGTGGTGGACTTCAATGTCCATCACCAAGAGTGGCTCGGTAGCACCACTGCTGGCCAAGTCCTATAGGACATAGCTGCTAGACTGGGTCTGCAGCAGGTGGTGAGGGACCCAACAAGACCTACTTGACCTCGTCCTCACCAATCTACCTGTTGCATCTGTCCATGACAGTATTGGTAGGAGTGACCATCATTCAGTCCTTGTGGCGACGAAGTCCTGTCTGCACACTGAGGGTACCCACCATCGTGTTGTGTGGCACTACCAGCTTGCTAAATGGGATAGCTTTCGAACAGATTGAGTTACCCAAATAAAAGCATAATATAGTAGATGTTGGAAATCTGAAGTAAAAACGAGAAATGCTGGAAATACACAGCAGGTCTGGCAGCATCTGTGCAGAGAGAAGCAGAGTTAACGTTTCATGTCAGAGAACCTCCTTCAGAACTGACATTTCTAATATTAACATAGATCCCTTTTTTAGTCCCTAATCAGCCCCACCCCTCCATTTACTACCTTTTCATGCTTTATGTACCTATGGAAGACTTTTGAATTCCCTTGTATGTTAATTACCATTCTCATATAGTCTCTTTGCTTCTTCTATTTCCTTTCTCAAATCCTCTCTCAACTTTTTATATTTTGCCTGATTCTCGCTTGTATTATGAACCTGACATCTGTCATACACGTTCTTTTCCTGCTTCTTACACTCTCTCTCTCGCTCTCATCATCCATGGAGCTCTGGCTTTGGTTATCCTACCCTTCATCCTCGTGGGAATGAACCTTGTTGCCCCCGGACCATGACTTCTTTAAAGGCAGCCATTGTTCTGTTATGGTTTTGCCTGCTAGTCTTTTGATTTGAGTTGATCTGGTCCAGATCTGAGTTCTCCTGAACATGCATCAGAAACTCTTCCCTTCCTTTGCCCTTTACACTGTTTTATATTCCAGTCAATATTAGGATATTTGAAGTCCACCATTATCCCTGCTCTATAATTTTTGCATGTTATGTAATTTCCTTGCAAATTTGCTCCTTAATATCTTTCTCACTCGTTGGTGGCCTATAGAATACATACAGCAGTGTAATTCTCACACTCTCTCACACTCTCTCACACTCTCTCACACTCTCTCACACTCTCTCTCACACTCTCTCTCTCACTCTCTCTCTCACTCTCTCTCACACTCTCTCACACTCTCTCACACTCTCTCACACTCTCTCTCACTCTCTCTCACTCTCTCTCACTCTCTCTCACTCTCTCTCACTCTCTCTCACTCTCTCTCACTCCCTCCAACACTGTAATATTCTGCCTAATCAATGCTGCCACCCCCACTGTAATGCTCTCTAATCAATACAACTGCCCCATCTCCTTTCTTCCCTGCTCTATCTTTCCTGAACACCTTGTATCCAGTAAAATTTAATACCCAGTATTGTCCTTTTTTGAGCCAGGTCTCTATTACCACTACAGCATCATGCTCCCATGTAGCTTTCTGCACCTGCAGCTCACCGACCTTATTTCCCACACTTCGTGCATTTACATATACGCACTGTAAACCTAACAGTTTATTGCATTCCTTCTTGCTCTGACCCCACCTAATAGAGTCATAGAGATATACAGCACAGAAACAGGCCCTTCGGCCCATCGTGTTCATGCCGGCCATCAAGCACCTATCCTAATCCCATTTTCCAGCACATGGCCCATAGCCTTGTATACTATGGCATTTCAAGTGCTCATCTCAATACTTCTTAAATGTTGTGAGGGTTCCTGCCTCTACCATCCCTTCCGGCAGTGTGTTCCAGATTCCAACCACCGTCTGGGTGAAAAATCTTTTCCTCAAATCCCCTCTAAATCTCCTGCTCCTTACCTTAAATCTATGCCCCCGGTTATTGACACCTCCGCTAAGGGAATAGGTTTCTTCCTATCTATACTATTTATGCCCCTCATAATTTTGTATATCTCAGTTAGGTCCCCAGTCAACCTTCTCTGCTGTGAGGAAAACAACCCTAGCCTATCCAGTCTCTCCTCTTAGCTGAACTGCTGCAGCCCAGGCAACATCCTGATTAATCTCTTTTGCACCCTCTCCAGTGCAATCACATCATTCTTAGTGTGGTGACCAGAACTGTACACCGTACTCCAGCTGTGGCCTAACCAGTGTTTTGTACAGCTCCATCATAACCTCCCTGCTCCTTTTATTCTGTGCTTCGTCTAATAAAGGCAAGTATCCCATATGCCTTCCTGACCACCTTATCTACCTGTGCTGCTGTCTTCAGTGATCTATGGACGAGTCTACCAAGGTCCCTTTGACTCTCTGTACTTCCTAGGGTCCTACCATCTATTGTATATTCCCTTGCCTTGTTAGTCCTCCCAAAATGCATCATCTCTCTCTTCTCGGGCTTAAATTCCATTTGCCATTGCTCTGACCATCTATATCATCCTGTAATCTAAGGCTTTCCTGCTCACTATTTACAGACCACCAATTTTTGTGTCATCTGCGAATTTACTGATCATACCTCCCTATATTCACGTCTAAATCATTAATGTACACCACAAACAGCAAGGGTCCCAGCACCGATCCCTGCGGTGCACCACTAGTCACAGGCTTCCAAATGCAAAAACAACCCTCGACCATCGCCCTCTTACTCCTGCCGCTAATCCAGTTTTGGATCCAATTTGCCAAATTGCCCTGGATCCCATGGGCTCTTCCCTTCTTAACCAATCTCCCATGCGGGACCTTATCAAAGCCCTTACTGAAGTCCATATAGACTACGTCAACCGCTTTACCCTCAACTACACATCTAGTCACTGCCTCGTAAAATTCAATCTAGTTTGTTAGACATGATCTCCCCCGACAAAGCCATGCTGACTATCCTTGATTAATCCCTGCCTCTCCAAGTGGAGATTAATCCTGTCCCTTAGAATTTTTTCCAATGGTTTCTCTATCACTGATAGACTCACTGGCCTGTAATTACCTGGTGTATCCTTGCTGTGGAATGGTACCACATTCGCTGTCTTCCAGTCTTCTGGTACCTCTCCCGTGGCCAGAGAGGATTTGAAAATTTGTGTCGGAGCCCCTACTATCTCCTCCCTTGCCTCATATAACAGCCTGGGATACATCTCATCTGGGCCTGGGGATTTATCCACTTTTTTTAAGCCCTCTAAAACTGCTACTACCTCCTCCCTTTCAATTTTATTTGAATATATCACAATGCCCCTGCTTGATCTCTACACCTACATCGTCCTTCTCCATAGTGAACACAGATGAAAAGTAATTTAAAATCTCACCTACGTCCTCCGGCTCCACGCACAGATTGCCACTTTGGTCCCTAATGGGCCCTACTCTTTCCCTGCTTTCCTCTTGCCCTTAATATACTTATAAAACGCCTTAGGGTTTTCCTTTATCTTGACTGCCAGTGTTTTTTCATGCCCCCTCTTCGCTCTCCTAATTTTTTTTTAAGTACCCCTACACTTTCTAAACTCCTCTAGGGCCTCTGTTGTTTTCAGCCCTCTGAATCTGCCATAAGCCTCCTTTTTTTTTCTTTATCCAATCCTCTATATCCCTTGACAGCCAAGGTTGCCTGGATCTGTTGGTCCTACCCTTCACCTTTACAGGAACATGTTGGCCCTGAACATTCTCTAGTTCCTTTTTTGAATGACTCCCACTAGTCTAATGTAGACTTTACTATAAATAGCTGCTCCCAGTCCACTTTGGCCAGATCCTGTTTTATCATGTTGAAATCAGTCGTCTTCCAATTCAATACCTTTATTTCCGGTCAATCTTTGTCCTTTTCCATAAGTACCTTAAATCTTAAAGTTAAGGTCGCTATCCCCGAAATGGTCCCCCACTGACACTTCTACCACTTGTCCAGCTTCATGCCCTAGGATTAGGTCCAGTGCCGCCCCTTCTCTTGTAGGACTTTCTACATGCTGGCTCAAAAAGCTCTCCTGTATGCACTTTAAGAATTCCGCCCCCTTTACACCTTTTGCACTAAGACTATCCCGGTTAATATTGGGGAAGTTGAAATCCCCTACTCTTCTTACCCTATTATTTCTACACCTCTGAGATTTGCCTACATGTATGCTGCTCTATCTCTCCCTGACTGTTTGGAGGCCTGTAGTACACTCCCAGCCATGTGATTGCCCTCTTTTTGTTTTTAATTTCTACCCATATGGCCTCATTTGAGGAACCTTCTAAGATATCATCCCTCCTTACTGCAGTAATTGACTCCTTGATCAATAGTATAATGCCACCTCCTCTTTTACACCCTCCACTGTCATGCCTGATGATTCTATATACCCTGGAATATTGAGCTGCCAGTCCTGCCCTTTCCTCAAACATTTTTCTCTGATAGCAATAATACCATATTCCCATTAGTTAAGACCTTCAATTCATCTTCCTTACTAGATTAGATTAGATTAGATTAGAGATACAGCACTGAAACAGGCCCTTCGGCCCACCGAGTCTGTGCCGAACATCAACCACCCATTTATACTAATCCTACACTAATTCCATACTCCTACCAAACATCCCCACCTGTCCCTATATTTCCCTACCACCTACCTATACTAGTGACAATTTATAATGGCCAATTTACCTATCAACCTGCAAGTCTTTTGGCTTGTGGGAGGAAACCGGAGTACCCGGAGAAAACCCACGCAGACACAGGGAGAACTTGCAAACTCCACACGGGCCGTACCCGGAATCGAACCCGGGTCCCTGGAGCTGTGAGGCTGCAGTGCTAACCACTGCGCCACTGTGCCGCCCCATAGTAAGACTCATTGCGTTAAGATAGATGCAATCCAGCCTTGCATTATTTGCTTGTGCCTTAACAGGTCTATATTTGCTCTGCCTTTCAGACTGACTTAATTTATCTTCTATATTTGTGCGTCACCCCCTACCGTGCCTCCACTCTGTATCCCATTCCCCCTGCCAAATTAGTTTAACCCCGCCACCGGCCAACAGCACTAGCAAACCTCCCAGCAAGGATGTTGGTCCCATTCTGGTTCAGCTGCAACCCTTCCAACTTGTACAGGTCCCACAATTGCCAGAAACCGATCCAGTGATCCAGGAAACTAAAGCCCTTCCTCCTGCACCATCTCTTCAGCCACGCGTTCATCTGCTCTATCCTCCTATTCCTGTACTCACTAGCACATGGCACTGGGAGCAATCCAGAGATTACAACCTTTTGAGGCCCTGCTTTATGATCTGCTACCTAGCTCCCTAAATTCTTGTTGCAGGACCTCATCCCTCTTTCTACCTATGTTGGTACCAATGTGAACCACGACCTCTGACTGTTCACCCTCCCCCTTCACAGTGTCCTGCAGCCGCTGCGTGACATCCATGACCCGAGCACCAGGGAGGCAACATACCATCCTGGAGTCACGTTTGTGGCCACAGAGATGCCTATCTGTACCCCTTACGATAGAATCCCCTATCACTATACCTCTCCCACTGTATTTCCTCCTCCTTGGTGTCATAGACTTGGCTCTTGCTGCATTCCCCTGATTATTATTATTATTTCATTATTTCTTATTCTAATGCGAGCGAGCTCTCCAGTCCTTTGTACACCTTGTTTCTCCTAATGCTACATCTTTGTTCCCAACCCCCTGCCAAGTTTGTTTAAATCCTCCCCAACAGAACTAGCGCATAGTCCTCCCAGAACATAGGTCACGGTTCTGTTGAGATGCAGCCTATCCGGTCTGTATAAGTCCCACCTCCTCCAGAACCTGTCCCAATGTCTGAGGGCCTTCCCTCCTGCACATCTGTCCAGCCATGCATTCATCTGCTGTATCCTCCTGTATCTATGCTATACTGGTGTATGGCACGAGAAGTAATCTGAAAATTGCTAACTTTGAGATCCTGCTTGCTAGTCTCCTTCCTGTCTCTCAAAATATGCCTGCAGGGCCTCATCCCACTTTTCCAGCTCCCACCTATGTTGTTGTTACTGATATGGACCACGGCCTCTGGCTGTATATCTTCCAGCCTTCACCCTGGCATCAGGGAGACAACACAGCATCCTGGAATTGTGTCTCAGGCCGCAGAAGTGCCTGTCTGTTCCCCTAACTATAGAATATCCCCTTTTTTTTAATCTCTTCTCTCCTTTTCTCTCTCCTTTTTCTCCAGTTATTTCTTTACACGTTACATTACTTAGCCACTTCCTTATACTAACAAAATCTTCCTCACCTGAGTCTTGTTAGTGTCAAAGAGTCATTACTGCACAGACTGAGGCCATTCCACTTGTTGAGTTCACGCAGGCTTCTGTAGAACAATACAGTTCGTCTCATTCCCCTGTTCTATCCCTGTAGCCTTGCAAGTTTATTTCTTTCAAGTGCCCATCCAGTTTCCTTTTGAAATCATTAATTGTTTCCACTTCCTCCACCCTCGCAGGTAGGGAGCTCCAAGTATTTACCACTTGCTGCATGAAAAAGCTCTTCCACGCATCCCTCCCTGCATCTCTTGCACAGAACCTTAAATCTGTGTCCTCTAGTCCTTTTACCATCAGCTAATGGGAACAGATTTTCTTTTGTCTACCTTTATTGAAACCTGCCCCAATTTTGTACACCTCTATCAAATCTCCCCTCAATCTTATTTGCTCCAGGAATAACAACCCTAGCTTCTCCAATCTAACCTTGTATCTAAAATCCCTCATCCCTAGCATCATTCTGGTAAATCTCGTCTCCACCCTCTCACGGAGCTTCACATCCTTCCCAAAGTGTGATGACCAGAACTGGACATAATACTGTAGCTGGGGCCTAACCAGAGCTTTATAAAGCTTCAGCATGACCTCCCTGCATTTGTACTCAATACCACTATTTATGAAGCCCAAGATCCCATATGCTTTGTTAACTACTCTCTCAGTATGTCCTGCCACCTTTAAAGATCGATGCACACGAACCCTCAGGTCCCTCTGTCCCTGTACACTCTTCAGCACTGTGCTATTCATTCTATATTGCCTCTCCCTATCCCTTCTGCCAAAATGCATCACCTCACTATTCCATTCCATCTGCCACTTGTGTGCCCATTCTGCTAGCCTATCTGTCCCATTGCAGTCAATTTGTATCATTCTCACTGTTTGTCACACCTCCAGATTTGATATCATTGGCAAATTTTGAAATTTTACTCTATTCTAATGTCCAAGTCATTTCCATATATCAACAAAAACAGTGGGCCTAGCACTGAATCTTGGGGAACATCACTGTCTACAATCCTCCAGTTTGAAAAACAACCATTCACCAAGACTCACTGTTTTTTATCCTTTTCTCCAAGCTGACACTGGCCCTCTTCCATGAGTCTCAATTTTGTTAACCAACTTTTTATGTTGTACTTTCCCACAGTTTCTTCAAATCATATATACAACATCCAGTGTATTCTCTTTATCCACCTTCTCTGTGACTTCATCAAAAAATTCAATTAGACTGGTCAAGCACAGTGTACCTTTTACAAATCCATGCTCTGTCTCCTTAATTAATTCTAACTCTCCAAGTGCCTGTTGAGATTTTGTTTTTCCAGATTATTGATTGTAAAACCTTACCCACCACTGATGTTCAACTGACCAGCCTATAATTACTAAGAATGCCTTTACACCCATTAGAACATAGAACATAGAACAGTACAGCACAGTACAGGCCCTTCGGCCCACGATGTTGTGCCGAACCTTTAACCTACTCCAAGATCAAACTAACTACCGACCCTTCATTCTACTATCATCCATGTACCTATCCAAGAGTCGCTTAAATGTCCCTAATGTATCTGCTTCTACTACCACCGCTGGCAGCGCATTCCACGCACCCACCACTCTCTGTGTAAAGAACCTACCTCTGACATCTCCCCGAAACCGTCCTCCAATCACCTTAAAATTATGCCCCCTGGTGATAGCCCTTTCCACCCTGGGACAAAGTCTCTGGCTATCCACTCTATCAATGCCTCTCATCATCTTGTACACCTCTATCAAGTCACCTCTCATCCTTCCTCGCTCCAATGAGATTCTTGAATAAGTTTGCCACTCTCCAATCCTTTCTTGTCCAAGAACTTTTTTAAATATTCTAGACAAGGCTTTAATTGTACATGAAAAGATTGTAAACCCTTTTCTTTGTCAGGTTTATAATGTCATATCAAATAATGCACGAGGGAAATCTTCTCCTATAAGCTATTGGATATATAGGGCTAATTCTGGAAATGAATTTAGCAGCCTTGAGTAGTGGCCAATTCGGCAAAAATTACAGCAGTAGATAAGCACATTAGGGAGAAATGAGTAGAAGGATATGGTGGGAGGAGGCCCATGTGGAGCATAAATGGCAACATAGATCATAGAGCTGGGCTGCCAATTGGTCTGTTTCTGTGCTGTAAATTCTATAATATTTAATAAAGGAACTGAGACAGAAATTCTCTCAAGCATTTGTCACGAATTGAAAGTAAAATGTATCCAGCTAATTTGTGACAGTGTAACTTTTGTGTTGAAACCAGATGGAGAGCAAACTGAAGTACAGGGACAGAATTGGATGTTTTTTTTTGTTGGTTTAAGGTTGTACATGGGAAACTGTGTGGAAGTGAAGTGTAGTTAGACTGAGGAAATAAATAATAGGCTAGATGGCTTAGTTTAATGCTACTGATTGTAAAGATTTTATAATCTCAAATCGTACTTCAGACCCAAATTAGGACGTGTTTTGTGTACATGTAGTTCTCAGTACCGTTAATATTTCTGCCAATATTACATTATTTCGTATCGTTATGAATTTGAGGCTTTTGTTAAAGTAAAGGAAATGTTGGATTAAAATCTTAAGTGACCAGTTCCTGTTGTCTTCAACTTTGCTTAAGTTTTAATGTTGTTCAGTGCATTTAGACTATCAGTGAATAATCACGGCAGCGCAACCATCAACATTTCTCCTTCAACCTGCAAAATATTATCTAATCTATAATAATTAACAACTCTGCAACATACTGTGAAATCAGTGTTTAATGTTAGCCAGCTATGCTGTGTTGTTCACCGATCTGTATTACAGTAATAAAAATCCATATGTCACAAATAAGAAACATCTGCTATGAATATGAAATAACCTTTTAGTAGGAGCTAAACAGCAATAACAGAACAGTGTACTTAATTGGATAAATCAGGAATTGAACAGTAATGGACTCTAGCTGTGAAATGGCTCAGAAAATTTTAACTTTTTTTTCACCAATATCAACAGCTAACATCGTTGTTTAATACTGAATATTAATCTGCCTCGCCATGCATATCTAATAGCCGTTCACTAAATTTATTTGCATAATTGGGTCTTTCAGTGTTGTAATGACATTTGAAAGGGAAGGGCACATAACGGTTTCTTTAGAAATAAACCTTTGGTACTTCCTACTCTCCCTCCTGACAGCTAGTAGCAGTACAGGGTTATTTGTGTAATGATTCTGTAGGAGATGAGGCTTCCTTGTCCCCATGTCAGCTGGGTGCATTTAACTACTGATATGGTAGTCTTTCCACTGCAAGTTTTATAGTATGCAACTACTACTAGTACAAGTGGTCCAGTAGTACCCAAGAGCTCATTGCACTGTAAAATCTATCCCATTTGTGTTGTAGACCAGATACAAAAAAAACAGTATGAGTAACTCTTAATCAGGGCAGTGGGAGAGCTCCCTCACTCTTCTTTGAGTAATACTGAGATTTTTACACTAGTCTGAGAGGGTAGGCAGGGCCTCAATTTACTGTCTCACCTCAAAGATGGCACATTTGATAGTACAACATTCCCTCAGTACTTCACTTTAGTGTCAGCTAGATTATGTGTTTCTGCCCCCACATGGTGCTGTTAAAAGGCATCAACACGGAACTTTCAGGTAAAGTGCTTTTGATTTTATTTCGCTGCTGCAAAGTTGGTGGAAGTGTGTTTTTGGAGAGGTTGATTGAAGTTTTTTTCAGCCAGAAGGAAGTGGTGCTGGACTTTTGGAAGGAGTAGTGTGAATTTGAGACTCTGCAGGCATTCTTCAGTGTGAGATGTTAAAGCAGCATCGTCAGCAAAGAGGAGTTCTCTGATGAGGACTTTCCGTACTTGGGACTTCGCTCTTAGACGGGCAAGGTTGAACAACCTGCCCCCTGATCTTGTGTGGAGGAAAATTCCTTCTTCAGAGGATTTGAACGCATGTGAAAGCAGCAGGGAGAAGAAAATCCCAAAAAGTGTGGGTGCGAGAACACAGCCCTGTTTCACACCACTCAGGATAGGAAAGGGCTCTGATGAGGAGCCACCATGTTGAATTGTGCCTTTCATATTGTCATGGAATGAGGTGATGATACTTAGTAGCTTTGGTGGACATCCGATCTTTTCTAGTAGTCTGAAGAGACCACGTCTGCTGACGAGGTCAAAGGCTTTGGTGAGATCAATGAAAGAGCGACATCTCAATTCATTCCATCTTCGCTGCCTTCGGAGAATACTTGGCATCAGGTGGCAGGACTATATCTCCAACACAGAAGTCCTTGAAGCGGCCAACACCCCCAGCTTATACACACTACTGAGTCAGCGGCGCTTGAGATGGCTTGGCCATGTGAGCCGCATGGAAGATGGCAGGATCCCCAAAGACACATTGTACAGCGAGCTCGCCACTGGTATCAGACCCACCGGCCGTCCATGTCTCCGTTATAAAGACGTCTGCAAACGTGACATGAAATCGTGTGACATTGATCACAAGTCGTGGGAGTCAGTTGCCAGCATTCGCCAGAGCTGGCGGGCAGCCATAAAGACAGGGCTAAATTGTGGCGAGTCGAAGAGACTTAGTAGTTGGCAGGAAAAAAGACAGAGGCGCAAGGGGAGAGCCAACTGTGCAACAGCCCCAACAAACAAATTTCTCTGCAGCACCTGTGGAAGAGCCTGTCACTCCAGAATTGGCCTTTATAGCCACTCCAGGCGCTGCTTCACAAACCACTGACCACCTCCAGGCGCGTATCCATTGTCTCTCGAGATAAGGAGGCCCAAAAGAAAGAAAGTGTGAATTTGAAAGGCATCTGGGCAGAAAACCTGCTGCTAGCCATGAGGGCTTTAGTTACTGCAGGCTAAGATGAACGGCATGAAATGGAAATGGAGCAGAGGGAGGAGTATGGCTCTCAACAGAAGGCCATTCCCAGCTAGGGCCTTCAGCGAGCAGCTCTACCTCCACATCAGCCAGGAGCAGCGTCTGTGATGGCTACACTTCACCAAGGAGGTGGTTACAGAACTGTGCCATTTCCTTGACCTGGCTCTGCAGTTGCAGAACATGGCAAGGATGGTGCTGACAGTGATGGTCAAGATCACTGTGGCCCTCAATTGCTACACCAGCAGATCCTTCCTGGTTGGAGCCGACGACATCGCCATCATGTCTCAGTTTGCCATGCATCGCTGCATCAGGGAGGTCACGAGGCCCAGTATGCAGGGAAAAGGAACTTCATTGTTGAATTTAGAAACTTATGTAACATCTGTGGATAAGAAATTCTGTTCGTGTTGATGTGCGGGCAGCCATTCTGCTTGGAGTGATGCAGCTTCTTTGGTTTGAGTCTAACTTTGCTGCACACCAGGGAGTGGTTGGTGTCGCAGTCCGCACTGTGGAAGCTGCGTGTGATTTGAACACTGTTTATAGAGGCTCATCTTGTGACGATGAGGTCCAGCTGGTGCCAATGACGTGATCTTGGGTGTCTCCATGAAACTTGGTGACCGGGTTTAGTTTGAAAGAACGAGTTGGTGATGCAGAGGTTGTGGTAGGTACACAACTCCAGCAGTCTCTGTCCATTCTCATTCATCCTTCCAATGCCATAGCGCCCAAGGCAGAAGGGCCATGAGTCGTGGTCGGCCCCAACCCTGGTGTTAAAGTCCCCCAGCAGGAACAAATGTTTGGTATTAGGAATGCTACTAATATTATGGAGTTCCTCGTAGAACTGGTCTTTAACCTCAGTTGGGGAGCAAGTGTTGGAGCATAGATGCTGAGTAGGTGTACTGGACCAGAGGCGGAGAGCAGTCGGATGGACAGTATGCGTTCTGAGCCATTTGAGGGCGGCTCTGTCATGCTGAGCAAAGAGTTTCTGATGGCGAAGCCCACTCCATGCTGTATTGGTTCTTCAGGATCCCTACCTTGCCAGTAGAAGGCATAGTCTTGCTCTCTCAGAAATCCGCTAGCAGGGAGGTGTGTCACTTGAAGTGCTGCATTGTCCACTTTGAGTCTACTGAGCTTGTTGTTAATGGTGGCCATACAAGAGTCGTTGATTTGTGTAAGGTCTTCTGACAGGCCAGGACACACAGTTCTGACGTTCCAGCTTGCAAAACGAAGGGCTGCTGATACCTTTCCTTTTTTTGTTGTGCTGTTTGGTGCAGTTTTACAGTCCCTCGTTGCAGGTGAA